>NC_064877.1:24610000-24617500 GCF_943734665.1 Anopheles aquasalis | reverse complement strand
GAGTGATCCAGTGCCGTCTCGTACTCGGACGAGACGTACTGCAGCACGTTCTCCAGATCGGACGATACGGGCCGGCTACTGTCGGTGTGTTCCAGGCTCTGGTAGTGACTCTCCCCGGAGCTGTCCACATCGGTAGCGGACCAACGGCTGCTAGCCGCTACGTGCACCGCCGAGTGTGGCCCTTTCCGCGTGCGCATCGAAACATCAAGCTTCGTTTGCGAACTATCGGACGAACCGGTCGTGGCGGCGGCGGCGGCGGCGGTGGCGACGACCTCATCAATTCGAATCGGTGGACCTGCCATGGCGGAACCGGTCTCATCACTCTCCGAAGCATCGCCAGTGGCCAGGGTGGTTGTTTCCGCGCCCGTTACGGGTGCAACGGTTTCAATTTCCTGATTCGTCTCGTAGATCGGATCCTGGGCGTACCGGGACGAGGGCAGTACCTTCAACTCAAACTCCGACGGTGACTGCTTGATTGGCGTTCCGTCCATCACGCCTGCTTCGATCAGCTCGTCCTGTATTGCGTCCAGCGATTCCTTCACCTCGTCGAGCGTCTTGGCGATAGCCAGCTCATCGGACGTCATTGCCGCGTACTGAAGCGATTCGATGCGTGCTTCCACGCTATCCCGGGCCACTGCTGGAGGTTCGGTTTCCGGGGCGACAATTGGTGAATGCAGCACCGGACCCATTCCCGTCGATCTGATATCATCCAGTTCCTTCAACGAATCGAGCGTAAAACCGTCCTCCTGTTTGATCTGCTGCTGATACTCCTGGAATGTGTCACCGCGGACTCGGCTCGAATCTTCGCTTGCATCCTGCGACTCCTGGGAGAATGTGTAGCCCTCGTTATCGAAGGCAAACTCCTGCCGCTTATCGGTGGCCGGTGTGCGCGTGATGATGTCACTGCTACACTCGCCGATAAAGAACTTGGCCCCGGCCGTCGAGATGTCCTCCTCGCTCGTTACCATTTCACTCGAATCCTTCTGGGCCACATTCGACATATCGTCGGACGTGATCGAACCTTGGCGATAGCGATCCAGCTCGGCCGGTGCCACCGGTTCCGGGTACTGTTCGATCGAGTCCTGATGCTCGAACGACTCCAACAGGCTCGACCGGGTTGCCGTGTCCGTGCGCGATGAGATGCTAGTTCGTCCCTTCGGTACCGGATGGCCGTCGAGGCTCGACGGCGAGTCGCTACCCTTCTCCGGTTCGCTCAGTGTCGTCACCGAGGCCGACTGATCCTCCGCCCGGGCGTGATGATGCACGGAGCTCACGGTGGATTCCAGCGATGTAGTGACCGCGGTGGCAGCGCTATGCTCCACGACCATTTCCAGCACGCCGGACGAAGCGGAAGCGTTAGTAGCAGTGGCGTCAGTAGCGACAGTACTAGTAGTAGCAGCGGTAACATCTGCCGCACCACTAGCAACGGCAACATACGCGGAGACGCTGGTGATAGAAGCGTCTTCGGAGCCATCATGCTCAACAGCGATGGCAGCGTCGTCAACGTCGGTGGCTATTGGTTTGGCTTGGGTGCGGGATGCTGTCAGTGGTACGTTAGTGTCTGTTTGCAGTTGCATTTCTGTTTCTGTTAATTGAAAAAAAAGGGAAATAAAAGCGAAGTGAAAAAGCGTGTTATGGTTTCGAAGTCAGTAACAGTTGCAACTGCTGCCGGTTTGCTGCTCATTGCCCTGCCAGGATATGGCCGGGAGGGTAGAAAGGAGGGTGCTTAAGCTCTCACGCTCATACCACCAGCACCACCAGCACCACCAGCTCAAATAGGTAAGGGGACACGGTTTCCCTAACAGCCATGGGAACAGCTCCACTTCCCATGATCCATGGGATCAGAACCTTCCGGGGAGGGAGCTACAGTGCGATCGATGGGGCGCCTGTGTGGCGGCAATGTTGCAGTGCAAAAGCTACAAGGAAGGAAGTCCAAAATGCGAAACCACACTGTCCTGATTCGCGGGTTTTTGCTATGAAATTACGAATCACTACGTCCAGAAATGTGTTATTCCACTAAACGGGCCGGTCGGTGTTAATCTTCTAAGCATGAAGGCAGGCATCGAACGTTGGTGCACGGAACGGAAGTAATGCGTGGCCCGAAGATACCATGTACTTTGGTTTGTTTGATTAGAAACGTGCAGATGATTTAATGCGAAATGCAGCCAGCAAGAGGCATTTCCATCAAATATATGGTTCGGTTTCGGAAAATGGAGCTCATAGAGAGGGAGAGACTGGGAGAGAGAAAGAGAGAGAGCTAGTTGAAGCGACTCGTTTTCCCCTGTTTTTGGGTCTTCGTTTCGAACGGAAAAAGGGCCGCTGGTGATGAAATGAACGGGTGGAATAGAAAGAAAACTCAGCAGAACCACGATGTTATGATGTTACGCGAATGGAAAAACCAACAAAACCAGGGATGAACTGAGGGTAAAAGAGTAGATTTTAGAATCAAAAATATTCTAAGCGAACACCGGCAGCACTATACCGCCAACAAGCAGCATAATTATTGCAGCAAGCGATGAGCCTGCACACGATGCTTGTATCAATTTGGGCATCGTGTAAGACGATTTTAGACATTTTTTATTCTTCTTCTGCCTGTCCGAAAACCGTTCAAACCAGTTCGGTACTCGCTCGACCAATCCAACTACCTTGCAGGTCGTTATCGGGTGTGCTGGATCCAAAGTCTCCCGTCGTCACAGACATGCTCTCGTCCCAGCTCAGCTTGGAATACTCGCTTTGCAGCATCGACACTTCGTCTTTGATCTGGGAGATGGCGTCATCGTACTCGGGGTTCTTATCGAGCAGCACCTCCGGCCCCAAGTCGGCGGACAGGCGCGCATACTTGCGTTCGATCTTTTTCGCTCGGCGAGCTGTTGCAGATTCGGCCGCTGCCGCCGTTAGTGCCTCCAGTGGGCCGCATGCCGGTTTTTCAACATTTCTATCGTCACCATCACCGTCATCATCATCATCATCATCATCATCATTATCATTATCTGCACCCTCATCGAGATCAACCGTGGGAGCAACCTGCGGCAGATCATGCGCATTCGAGATCTGGTCGTCCAGCACATCCTCATGGCCATCACCAGAAGTAGGCTGACTAGTAGCCGCTGGGACACAGGATGGCGCCGTCAGTGCGGTCTCCAACAAGAGGGCATCGTACTCGGGGTTGCTCATGTTATCGTCGAACGATTTACCCGACATCGACTCGATGGTCGGTGACTTGACGACCATGTCGCCGTCAGTCGATGACAGAATATCGCTGCGGATAGCGTACTGTTCGCTTTCGGACGGTGCCTGGTGTTCACGATCGTTCGTCAGCGGACCCGCCGGCTGCGAGCTGCTTACGATCGAAACACTCTGCTCCAGCACACTATCGATAAGCTGGCCGGCCTCGGACTGCACCAGCACCAGATACTCATCGCCTGCAATGAGAGAAAGAGAGGTGGTTTTGTTCGATTGTTTAAAACAGCAAACGCCAGCGATTCTGCAGTAGCAGCATCAGCAGCAGCAGCAGCATCGGCAGCAGCCATGGCCCATCCTTAAAGGCTCACGATCTGCGAGGCGGAACAATCGCAATTTGAATTTTGGTGCTCGTTTCGGTTCAAAATACTGCCAATTTGGTCTACATACATACGGCAGACTGTTCGCTACAGACCGATATGAGTCTAGGAATGGTGATGGCCCGAAATGATATACTCAATGGGAATTTACACGTAAAATGACGTCGCTGATGATGATGATGATGATGATAATAATATTGATGGTGATGATAATGAGGATGATGATGATAATGAAAGTGATGGGAGAAACCCGATTTTTCCGTCGTACCCTCTGAATCATAGGTGTAATTTCGCATTTTGGACTCCCCAGTTTTCACTTTCACACAAAACCCAAAAAGACACTTTAATTTTCCCCACAACCGCAGCGGCAACCCCCTTTCCGCATGGGTTGAACATGGGTGTGAATAAATTCGGCAAACAAATTAGCATTTCTGTTGAACCTTCTCGCTTGGGCTTTGCGTTGGAGATTTTGGGAGGAATTGGACGCATTAACGGCGCGAACCCGATAGACCACATCAAATCGACCCACACCACACCAACGACAACAACACAACAACAGCGACCGGAACGAACGACCTCACCACCAACGTGTATCGAACAACCAAGAAACGAAACCAATTAGTCGGAATGGAAGGACGCGACCGCGACCGAAAGGATCACAGCCACAGTCGAGCGATCACGGAGTGTATCTGAGTGTTGGTGCGTTTATGTGTGCAATGTTGAATGTGTGGTGGTGCTTGTGTTTTCGTGTGAACGCTTCGGTGGAGAGCTAGTGTGAGCTTAAGCAGCCCCCGACCCCGTATACCCCGCTGGGGCAAGGACACGGGCGAATGAGGAGCAATAGTCGAGACGCATTTGACAGCAGCAGCAACAGCAGGAGCGAAGGAGCGCACAGTATCGACACTAACTCCTGGCGACCACCTGGCGACGAAGCGCCACCGGATACTAACCTTCGAAACTGGCCGACGTCTGTAAGGCATCGTCGTGTACGTCGGTGAATGTATCTGAAATACACAGATCGTAGAGAGAGAGAGAGAGAGAGAGAGAGAGAGAAAGAGAGCAACAAAAAGCACAATGATCAAAACACAATGTACTCGTAACACACAACACTTATCTGCTACACCGTGCACGGGCGAACGGATGCGCTCGATCCCGGGGGGGGATTGCACACACGAATCAGGGAACAGGGGCGGGACGGTTGGACGTGAAAGGGTTGACGATGCCGAGGAAATGAGGAAACATTGAATGATTGTTTTTTTTGTGTGTGTTGTGGAATGCAATAGGTTACTTCGATGAAGCACACATCGAAGTAACCCTGTGGGATTGAAGTTCTATTGAGCATACGTGAGATTGCGACAGGGCGCACATAATCCAGAGTTTTAAGGCGAATAATGTTAGCAATTAGGATAGGATAGGGGTACAGTAAACACGACAGACGGATAGAAGAAGGAGAGTCTAAATAAGGTAAACTTAGCAAACTACTACGCACATAGCCATATCTACTTCGCGTGCAGCGGTAGCAGCAGCAGACAGTGCTAGTATACAGTGCAAATCAAGGCGTAACTAAGCGGGAACATTCAACGGGTTCCAAGCAAATAGGGCGCGGGGGCTGAAGTGTTATTGGACCATTTGGATGCACACTATGGCAAGGCCAACCGCTAGTTTGAATGTACACTACATTCTTTTGAATCCTACCGTTCTCCCATTCGTCTCTCCTCTCCCTTTCTCTCTCTCCCTCTCTCCCTCTCTCTCTCTCTCTTCCTGTTTTTTTTTTTTTGGATTGTAGGGATTAGGCGTTTGGTCACGCGAGCCGTCGAAACTCCTCCGAACGAGCTCTAGTTATTCTCAGCCGCCGGTTCATCACCGTCCAGAAACTCGACGTCAGTGTTCCGCTCCTGGCAGCTGTACACGTCCCCGCCCATCATTTCCGCCTCGTACATCCGTCTCGGTGGACCGACGAGTGCATCGTGGATCTCGCAGCTACCACTCTCGTCCAGTGCCCGTCGCAGCTCGAGCGGCGTTGCCGTTTGTGCTCGCGAGTAGCTATCACCGTCACGGACCCCCAGCAGCGTCTGTTCGTCGGCATCGCTCGACACATCCTGTATCTCCTCGCAATCCGTGTTACAGTTACCGGCGTCGGGAGTTGGCGAGATTTTCCGGATGATCGGCATGTTCTCGAAGCTCAGTAGATCTTGCGCATTACCGCCGAGTAGACCGCCGGTGCGCTCACGCGATCGTACCGTGGTACTCTGGAAGCCTTCTGGGTGCACGGTCGGAGAGGGTGCGGTCCGTTCCGACACGTACTCATCCCCGGACAGGTACTCGATATCCGTTTTGGCCGCTTCGCTATGCTGCGGCACTTGAATTGTGGCACGGCGATGCTGCTGGGAGCGCTGTTTCGCTCCGCTGATACCTTCGTCTTCATCACTGAGATACAGATCCTCGACATCGGTCGTGGCCGGACCCTCGTCGTCGTTGGCGGACGTCTTGGTGTCGAGGAAGGTTTTACCTTTAAACGATTGTACGCCGCTTCCGCCGATCGTCGTACCAGCACCCTTCGGCTTGCGACGGCGGCGTAATTCATTCGAAGCGAACCCAACGCTGGCACCCTGGCATCCCTTGCCTTGGGCCCGATCGAAGAAGATGTCCTCCGTATCGGTCAACGGTTCATGCGCACGATCAATGGCACGGTCCTGCCGCAGTACCTTGGGATTGTTGTCACTCGAGTAAACGTTATCGTTGTCGATCTCGGGCAGTTCGTCGATCGTGTACTGCGTATCGTCGTACAGCTTCTCGTCATCGTTCATGTCCAGCTCCTCAAAGTCCGTCAGCACTTGCTCCAGTTCCGGTGTCTTCACCAGCAGGCACGGTTGGTTCAAGGGCATCACATTGGCAGTCTGTTCGCCGGATCCATCACCGCGCATAATCGAGATCTCGCGTGTCGGAGACGGCAAGAACGAGTGTTCTTCACCGCCACCCGCCTCCAACCGCGCTGCCCCTTCGTCATTGTCCTCCTCGCCGCTGGTGTTGAAATCTTCGACATCGGTCGTTGCACCACCCTTGCCACCACGAGCTACTGCACGGGGCATTAGCCGTTTACCTAGCTGGGGATGGTCCGTTTCGCTGTCGGAAGAATCAAGGTTCTCCACATCCGTGATCGCATCATCCGGATTGGCTTGCGTGATGGTAAGCGACGATGGGCGCGATGAGCTCACTTTCTTCTTCTTTTTGTTCGTACTCGCCTCGTTATCCGCTTCGTCGGTCACAAATGAAATGTTAATCTCCGGATAGACCGTCGACTGATCGTTCGGATCGTGGTCACTGTCCTCGAGTGTAATCTCCTCGGCTTCGAATACTGAAACGGGATGCGGCCGGGCGCAGGCACCGGATTCGTCATCCGAGACCATAATGTTCTCACAGTCGGACGTATTGTCCACCACTCCTCTTCGGTGTGGTTTCCGGTGCCGCACCACCTTGCACTCGGGCTCATCGCTGTCGGAGCTGTTCGTCTGTACTGGCTCAGCCCGGGGAAGGTGCTTCTCCTGGCGTCTTCGCACGGCATTGTGAATGTCCACCATACCGTTGTCCTCGTCGCCACGCATCAGTATATCCTCCGGGCAGTCCGGGATGGTGCTTACGATGTTTTCCTCATCCGACGCATCGCAGTCCTCGCAATCGGTCAGTGCGGCGGCACTCGTGTCTACGCACACCTTCAGCTGGCTCGTACTGCCCGAGTACGATTCGATCGCCTTCGAGGAGGAACGGGTCAGTACTTTCGGCTTGGTACCGGTACCGGTACCATTCGATTTGGTCGTTTCATCCACGTAACCCTGATCGAGGAAGTTATCGAGCGAAATGTCCACCTCCCGGGCCGACTTGTCCCGATCGCCATCCTCCTCGTCAGACGTATCGCTGCAATCCTCCACATCCGTCACTGCAC
>NC_064877.1:24547500-24550000 GCF_943734665.1 Anopheles aquasalis | reverse complement strand
TGTTTTCAATACAGTCCCCTTTTTAAAACACACGTTTTATCTCTAAACATTAGCGTACATGTAAGTGTTTGTATCTTAATTGTGTTTTTACTATGTATGGTTGTATGTAGTGGAATGTTCATGGTGAAGAATGGGTGAGTCTTGTGAAAAAGTGAACGAAAACGTAATGCGAGATTCAATGGAGTGCGTTCGTCAATGCAATGTCGGTATTGGTTGATGAAAAAAGGCCGATGGCTGCCACAATGGAAATACGGTCATGCCTGCGCGCATTAAATTGAGAGTTAAAACAATAAACATAGATGAACAAAATACATGGATAAAACGGCTACCAACACAAAACGTGATGACGGTAGACGTATGTTTGCTACAATGATTTGCGAAACGCTCCTGAGCATCGACGAGCTTGTGAATGTTTCAGATGACACTACCTGGGAGACGAGTAGTCCTGCCTACCAATGCGAATCAGTAAACCGGACACGGCTACTCGAACCGCAGCGATGCGATCGTTAAGCCAAAGTAGACGAATTTTAGATAAGCTGGAAACTTCATCGAAGAAAGAAGGGCTCCTTCAAACCAAAGCACTAAGAGACAGCTTAAACGGCTACGGAAGTATGAACAGCAATCGAATCGGTCGAGTATGGCGAATTGCAAAAGCCTGGAGAGGTTCCAACAAGAAATGCTAATTTTTTGCTTCATTTTAGATTTTTTCTTTTCGTTCTAGACCCATCAGTCAAACCCATGTTAGCTATGCAATATAGAATAAGCTAATATTTGACCAACCGAAGGACAACTCTTCCGCTACAATGACAAATGTTAGCTTATCTGAGAAGATGATTAGCGGTAGGTGGGAGCGAAGTGATGTCGTGGCAGAGGGTGCTTGAATAGATGAAGAATTGTTTGCGATGAAGAATGTTGACTGTGAGCGACCAGCAAGCCGTGTAATGGAATGGGAAACTATTGCAGTATAAGAGCTTAACTTACGTTAAATTTAACGTAAATTTAACCCAAAATAGCAGTTGGAGTGAGAAGATTAATAGACGGACTTGCAAAATGAATGATTCTTTACTGCTTAGAAGTAAACGCAAAGGTATCTTTTTGTAAATAGATATATTATCTAGGGGTTTGCTCGATCAGTATGTCTACAATAAAGTGTTATTGGAATCTGGATTTTACTCTAATTTAATTCTTAACAATCTATTCCAACAGCATAAGGTAGGATGAGAAATTTAAATTTAAGATAAAATACAATAAAACATAATCCTATTTTTTACCAAACTGTCAATTAGCTAAATGGAATTTGAAATCTAATAAAACAACGAAACCTCCAATAAACGATGCCTAATCAGAAATATCGCAACCAGTGAAACGGCAAACTAACGTAAAGGGAACAAAAGTGCATACAACAATTTTAGAAATCAAAGAAAGTTAACGATTGAAAGCATTTGCTCAATTGTGTAAAACAACGTGATGATCTATGTTTTACACGATTTATGTTTTATTGCTTCTTTTTCCGTTCCCAAGTGTTTGAACGATTTATATCTCGTTTCTCTTTCGATTTAGACGCAAAGCTACGTCGCAAAAAAACAGCACTTTATCATACGAAAACTGTTTTCGTTTTATATTCAAAGATTCATTTTTGCATATATCACTTTCCTATGTGATACACTTAACATAAAAAAAAGTTTTTTCAAAAGATTTTAGAATCGGGAAATAATCAAGCAAATCACACAAGCATTTTGCAATGGAAAACGGAAATAAACAAAAGAGCGAACCTATAATGTTTTTTCAACCTTTGAGTGAGTGACCTTAACGAACAGAAGGATTACAAGCAGGAAGTATTGCAGAGAAGGTAAAATAGAGGGCGATAGAAGATTGCTGGTTAGTTTCATTGATGCTCTGGCATCCCTGGCAAGGTGCATTCTCCCAAAAAATAGTTATGTAAACACGTGTATCTCGGTGTGAATTAATGATAGATAGCATGGCACCGGCTACCGCGCTCAATGATCTGTATCATATATAGATAGGCATTGCAGGGCATCTCAGAATGAAAAGCCATTTTCTTTTGTTTGAAACTGGCTCAAATTGAATCGTCACCTACCTTTCCATTTTTCGTGGTCGTCCTGGTCGTGTTCGTCTCCGAACGGTTCTGTTTCATAGTAGCGACCAGTATTGCGCCCCTCAGAAACGTACTCCGGCATTCGATATCCCGATTTGTCAAATTGTTCTACGGAAAAAAGAGATTGGTAGAATTAAGCATTGCATGAGATATCGTTCCATATTGCTGTAAAACTATGATAACTTCAACGAACCTTCTTCTGAGTGACTAAGATCTAGCGTTGTACCAAGGGTGACCTCGGCCGACTGCAGCTGCTGTACTTTATCGTGAGCCTCTTCAATGATTTCGTCAATGAAATCGTCCGGTGTCACTGCCCGATTATCCGCGGTGATGATCTCTGTCAGATCATGGTCACGTCCGCTTTCAATAGTTGCTTGCATTACC
>NC_064877.1:24537500-24542500 GCF_943734665.1 Anopheles aquasalis | reverse complement strand
TTAGGTACTGCAGTAAAAGAGCACTAAATTGGTTAGGAGAAAACATATCATTTGAATAGCCCTTTCCTCAATTATTATTTTTAGCAACAGCAGAATACTAAACTAATTAACGATATAAAAACGTATCATGTGTATTGGATTAAAGGAAAAAATATATGCAAAACTACACTATGGAACTGGGACGAAAATGGAACTGGTCCTGCTCGGACTTGTGTAGTGCGATTGTTCAACGGATGAAAGATCCCTATTGGTGTATGAAATGAAGAAACGAGAATTTCACTGATCGTATCATTTGCACAACATTCCTTAAATGACGCAAGAAAGCACTCGCCGACTATGGTTCGACATGATCTATTGCACGTAACGTCTATTACATATTACTTCAGCACTGGCTTTTAGCAAAGGTTTCAGAAAAGTTCTCCTGTGGGCAACTAACACATTCGTCGTTATTAGTATCATAGTACATTTTGTGAATATTCCTCACTTAGTCTTATTCTTTCTAGATCATCTTCCACAACGCAAATCACTCAAAAGGTGGTTCTCTGATTGCAACACAATACAGTAAAAGAGCACCTTAATACCCAACACGGTGTTTGGGATTAACGAAAACCAAAACAAACAGACAACAACTGAAGGTGCCTTCTTTTTTACGTAATGGATGCGCTTATATTGCAAAACAGAATTGCATATTTTCGAAAAAAGCAAAATCGTACGTCAAAAGTAGAAAAAAGTGGAACGAATAACTAAAACATAAAGTCCATCGCGAAAAGGGTATCATGATGAGGGAGGACGATAGGAAAATGCTTTTCATAATGTAAAGAAAAGGTGTTAATCAATTTTCAACAATTGAGAATATCAAATGTTAGCGGCAGTGTATTAGAAACAGAAATTAAAGCTTTCATAGATTGGAAGATGCAGAAGTGTTGTTTTCCGCTATTCAATACATCATAAAACATTTAAACGTGATTTCTTTTATCTCTCAACAAAAAGAAGCAGAAACAACTGGGCAATTACTTTGTTTACGCGGAGCTGTTACGTTGTTTCGATATTCTTTTTTACGACATAGACAGTTTATTGGTTGCTTGGTGATCAAATTACCAAATACAACATTCGGACAGTCTTGATCAGGTGGCGTAAGTTAATTGTTGGTTACTTAATATTTCAAATTGGCTTGAACATTCAAATCAATCTGTGCATTTTTATGTTGTGGATTGGTAGCTATGCGTTCAACTTTGGTGCTGTACGGGTGTAAAAAGTAAGATAGACTAATTTTGGAAAAAATCTATTAAAATGAGCCATATCGCAATATTAAGTATCAACAGGAAGCAAACAAAACTGCTTTGAACATATTAGGAAAAACAGTTTTTCATAAAAACTGTAGTCTCATCGGCTGACACTATTTGCCCTTGATCTGTGATAACGCAAAAACTACGCAATAAAACAGTGTATAAATTATTTCATGGTTCAGCAGTTGAGGCAATTCAACATTTAACTATTCTGCTGTTCATAAAGATTTCCACTGAATCAAAGTGAAAGTAACAGGCTAAACGACAAAAGAGGACAAAGTGAGACAAGGGTGCCCTGTAAATTAATTTCTATAAACATCTCTGCCAGAACGAAATGTGGACGGAACTAAAAATCAAAATAAATTCCAAATTGTAGGAGTAGTAGTTAAACAACGTATATCGTTGATTGAAACAGTTTGATGAAGTAAAAAAAACAAATGACAAGAAGCTCAATATAAACAAAACGAAGAGCAAAAAACTGTTCAAATGCAACGTAAATATCGATTCGATGTCGAAAAGGTTTGCACACCATCAGTAAATGGTAACAAGCAAGATTAAAACAGGTTACATTGTTTGTTGATAATAAGAGCAATTCAACAGATCCGAAGACGGAAAATAAATACCAGAGGATTTAAACAAAACTCATTCTGCAAACATTGTCAAAGACAAAAAGTAGGGAAAGAAGAAAAGATTCCTCGGGCTTAATTGGTAAATATGAAATAGTAAGAGACAAAATGGGAAAATAGAGGAAAACGGATGGATGAAAGGGATAAAGTGGAGGAAGACAGAAAGCCAAATGGTGGTCATTTTACTTATTGTTAAATAATAACATAAAGAATCAAATGCTTTGCTTTAGTCGGTAACAGCTGTCTTCTGTTTGGCATTGCTTTAAATTCCTCATTCAAACAAAACTAGTTTACCCGCGAATGTAGCAGGGTAATAATATTCTTTTGATTGTTCTTTTTTAAGTTTGTTTGTTTGTTTGGTTTTTTTTTTGTTAGTTACCTTTCAGAGATCTTTTCCGAAACACACCTTCATGGTAGGGCGCAACATGGGAATGCGTGCGGTAACAGGCATATTGTCGAGGCATTAGTACGAAATCAGAACAATGTTAAATTGAAAAATGATATGACTTTAGGATTTTCGTTCTTGGGTTTAATTTTCATCGGCTTAATTCAAATGCACGGCTGTTCTTGACTAAATTAGCACATTCTCCCGTTTCTCGTAGGATTTAGCTTGTCAAATGATTATCATTATCATTCGATCAGAGTTAACCAGGTTGATGCAGATGGTTTGAATTCAGTGAAGTGACTTGCTTTACGAATACTTTTATCACTATAAGGATGGTATTAGCCCTGATGAAATGACTTCGAATGTACAGCAAAGACTTTTGGTATACAATATCATCATATATCCGCTACGTATATAAGGAAAAAGATTCAACAAAACAAATAATGCCATGAAAGATAACGTTATAGGTATCCGATAATCTAGAGAGCCAATAATGGAGTAATAAAGCATCTTAAATCGTATATGGTATCACGAAATCATTTGGGATAAAATGGATCACTTTCATCCGACACAAAGTATGGTAAACTGATAGCATTATCTTTTGGCAAAACATAGGGAAAAACACTAAACATTGGTGTTGTTAATGTATACTTTAAAATGACTTAATAAAACGGAAAAAAATACATGGGCATATAGAAACAACGAGACATAGACAAAAAATAAAACAATCATCTAGCAATACAGACGAATGGAATTTCAGACAAACATCACAGCAATACCACTCTCACACAAAAACAACAAAACAAATCAACGGTACTGTTTTCAAAATTTAGAATAGTTTTGAGCGAATAATATTGTTTTTCATGAATTAAAAACATAAATGTATAATCATTCATAAAATTATATCGAGATAAATTAGATCATCATCTCAGCGAGCAGTTGCAAAATGTTCACTTGTTGCCAACAACGAGAGCAGTCATCTCATCTTTGGCTCAGTAGAAACATATTGAGATGTCCCTTGGACCGTAGTGCATGGATTGAACTATTAAATAAAACGTTTTCATAAATGTAATGACATTGAAGAGGTCAAAATGTCTATCAATCGAAGCCATTTTAGAATAATTCTATTCGAAATACAACCATTTAATTCAAACGTAAATCCACGCATCTTTGTTAGACAGACGACTATAGTACTTATGGGTTACGATTTAAAATGATAATGTATCCTAACGGTTTCTCTTCGAAACCTATTAGGGCAGTCACATAATTTTAAAGTTGTAAACAGCTAATGAAACTCCACATTGATTGAAATTTCCTCAAATATGACGTCATCATGATGATTATGTGCAATAGCAATCATTCATTCCTATGATATATGATGAATCTGAGTATGGAAGTTGATTTCATTTGTTCAGTAAATCGAAGAATAATGAAGTATGAGTACGAATAGTAGAACTATAATATACACGGTACAACGAATGCCAGTGGTGGGTTATACAATCTCCCTGATAAAAATAAAAGCAGAGTCATACATACCGGTGATGGAACACAGTAAGCGCAATGTTGGCGCACTGCCGGAGTATTGATTAATCATGCCCTGACTGTGGGCCCTCGGGGCAGGCATACTTAATGTGATTGCCTTGTGGAACTTACGGCGTCTTGGTTCAACCGTTACCACCGGCGAGACGGCTACACCACGTCCAAGCAATTTTGCCGTCAAATCGGGATCAATCGGTTGTGCCTACGAGTGGTAGAGGAAGTGATTTTTGTTAAAGAAACTCAGCTCCGACAGACAACCCTGCGGGTTCCGAAGACACTGTAGAAACGTTTGTGAAATCGACAGTGGATTACTCAATCGCTGCGTTGCATTAAAGCTTTAAAAAATCATTTAAAAATTTCTTTTCTTCAAAACTCAAACATGGATTTTTAGCATAATTTATAATTTCTGCATCATTGTATCATAGAACGTCTGTCGTTGACAGCAGCAATCCATTTGTGTTACTAAACGGTTCCATATCTTACCTGAGCTTCCACTATCCAATTCACAAACATTCAACCTGCACATTACAACAACCATTCGCAGCCAACAAACACCGATGGAAACGTTTACATATTTCGTTGAACTGGTCAACATAATGCACCAAAGACGATGTTAGGAACGCATATCCAAATCTCCGGAGTTCGCATCCAAGATACATAATATGAAAGAAGCGGCAATAATAGATACAAACATACAGTAGAAGCAAGGCGCAATCGGCATTTTGATGGCGTAAGAATCCACCACTTTTGGATACAGGCAGAAAACAGAATTGTGCGTTAGCATGGCTATAGTTCAGTTTAGGATAGTAGGGAAAAAGCTTCAAAAAATCATATATCGTTTCAACGTTCAATACAGCAAATTAATAAAAAAATATATACACGTCTAGGGTCCTTAACTGATTCGCATTAACATAAAAACAAATCAGTCGTATTGCCTACTTGTGAAAGAACCACTTCGAATCATTACATATTTCGCGTTTCTTGGTTTACTCTAACCTGTCTGTTCAACCCCGTGGTTGCAGTACAATAATACAGCTCTACCATCTATAAGCCTTCTGTTCAAAAGAACGCCTATTTGCATCGCATAAGATGCAATCGATACTTTAATCTAGTGAGACTGCTCAATGTTCATAGTTTGAAAAAGAATAATACTTAGCTTGCAAC
>NC_064877.1:24490000-24522500 GCF_943734665.1 Anopheles aquasalis | reverse complement strand
GCCCAACACTGGCAACGCCATGCCGGGCCGAAATTTATGGTGATGTACTGCCAAGGATCTGTGCCGCCTGTGCCTCGCTGGTGATAATAAGCCCTGCCAAATTGGCCCAAATACTGCTGCGTGTTCCGGGTGCTTTATGTGCTTCCGGTCATGCTGATGCTGATGCGATGGCGCCACGGCAAACATACTTATTCAATATTGACCAGCAATTTCTGCTGATAGGTTGCTTTTATTTACATTTTGGTGCAATGAATAAGCAGTGGGAAGTGCTGAGTGCAGCAAGGTATCATTGAAAATAATCCTTGTTTTCACGGCATTTACTATGTTTAGTAAAACATTATTCATTGATGAAGAATCCAATTAGAGTAGAAAATTCAAGTGAAAGGTTAGGGAAAGGTTTGCAATCAAATCTTTTGTTCCATTATACAGCGACTTCACGTGGTCCTCTTAACCACAAGAGTATAAATGATTACAAAGAATTTCTGTCTACAAAGCCATTTGGAAGGCACCATTAAAAACATTAAAATGAATCCAATCAATCAATCAATTCGTTCTTTCGCGCATGAACCAAGTAGTCCCAAATAAAATCATCAATTCAATCAATTGCGGTTTATGTTTGTTTTTAGAGTTGGTCTCATATTAACCCAATAACGGGTATACGTTGCTTCTCTTGTAGCTAAAAATAAAATATTGATATTCTATGTTTTCGCTACGATCATTGATGTGATGCTACAAATTCTTTACCCATTTCCACTAAGTATAATACATCTACGAGCATTGAAAGTGCTACTATTCGCTTCGAAGAGCTCACTCGCCCCATCGAACAAATATTTGCCACTATGGCATGCCAGCAAGATTTATACACACAGAACTCGAACGGAAACAAATCAAGCACAACATAAATAGCACATCAGGGAAAGGTGGAAGCGGTGAGGTAAGGAACCTAACCACCGACACCACCAGGCTAATCATAACGAAACGGCGCAGCTGAGCACGCGGAGCCGTTCTGCTCCCAAACCACCACTGTCACTGTCAATCCGCTCACCAACGGCGATTTTGTAAGGAATAAACGAAAATAAGAAGAAAAAAAAACATAAAAATAAACGACTCAACTTACGCCAAGGCTCTGCAACGATGGAAAACGCTTCTTCAGGGTCAGCATCTTCAGCCAGAGGTAACGTCACCGATTCCTTTCCTTTGCCCACTCTATCTTCGCACTTCACGCGCACTCGATGGACCCTTTTCCGAGGCCGTAGTCAGTTTAGCCGTATTCCGGATTATCGTGATCCGCTCACAATCGCACAACGATAACGCCTTTCACACAGAGTCCACAGTCGTCACTGAAATGAAACCTTTCACAAAAAGGCCACTATTCGTTGCCGCTTGAACCCGTTTCGAAGTGGGTTTACTTTTGTATTTCTTCTGGCAATCTTCTCCAACTAGCTCACTTTATCACTTCACCTTCAGCTGGTCACTTATTCGAGCACGCTTGTTCATGAACCCAGCACCTTCAATCTACAACGGACAGGAACGGGATCTAGTGAAGATTCTTCCGGAAAAAAATGATGGAGACACGTTTGGCACCAAATCCCCAAACCTCTACACTAGGCACAGCTTCCGGTGCGCCCGTTGTTGCGCTGTCCTGCAGCGAACAAATATCCGATCCGTCCGAGTCCGTCTGTCAACCGAAATGGAAGCTTAACTGAGACAACTAGTCCCAAATTTCAGTCCTAGAGCTGACGAGCTGACCAAAACCGTCTGTACCACACACAAATACCGCGGATTCGCTGGCCAGGGGTTGTGTGCTAGTGTGCGAGATGGTAATAAAACGGTGGCCACCAATGCGGTGAAAACTCGACTAGAATAGTCATCGACTATCCCTGGGTGGGGGTGGTCAGGTTTGGGGGGGGGGTGTTTCAGTATTTTCATCACCATCGCCGTATGTCGCGTCTGGTCCGCTCGTCTTGCTCGTCTAGCTAACGGACGCGTTCGTGGATTGCGTTCGCGAAAAAGAAAAATAAAACCCAAAACGATGCCCGATGCTCTGTGATGTTCTGGGATGCTGGTATCGGAGAGTTTCAAAAATAGCAGAAACGTGTGCCGCCGTACTGGTGCGCCATGTCGTGGAAAAGCATCAGCGGAGGAGGGGTGGTTTCCAAATCGCGAAACAACTGCGATGCAGCACGCCCTCAGATGACCGTCTGAGGACAAAGTTTCGTCTCGGTGGCAGTCTAGCATTGTCTAGCTGTCTAGCATTTCCATTCCCAGTCCGAAGGCCGATGACGTACGCACTTCATGTCACTAACCGTGTCTCCTGCTGCTGCTGCTGACGTCACGTGAGAAAACTAATGGTTCGGGGGGAAAACTGTCTGCGAGTGCGTGAAAGCGTGCCAAACGTGCCGTCATGGTTGTGCCGTGGAACGTCACATTTTCCACACCCTGACAGTGTCCAATACTATTTTCATTTTCCCAACGGAGCCATGCGATTTCAAAACACCGTCAGAGGCTAACAGTTTGTCGTTACTTTGCATGCGATCATTGCCGGCACAATGCCATATGAATGCTGCAATGTGCTGGTGATGAATGGACTGACGCGAGGCATGTGAAACACGTCGTTGAAGTTGCGATGCGTGACTTAAGAACTTCATCCATGAATCTAATCCATGGATGTACAAGCCAAGCTCATTCTGACGATTTAAAATTGCGAATGCACTCTGAGGGTTCTTTTCACGCGATCGTTCTCCTGCCCCTGCTTCGGTTTATCTCTCAAATCACAACACACTTTTCTTCCATATCATGATGACACTATTTACTCGCCAATACGATTAAGTAGATTAGATCTAACTGTTCGATATCTTCCCATCGTAAGCTGCAGTCATTCGACTAGACTGTCAGACGTACTATTGGTCGTATTTTTGTCAAAGAAAATTACCCTGGTAGTCTTTCGCTTTCGCTCACTTCCAAACCGTCTGAACATCTCTATCCTGGCATGCACGACAAACGCAACGAATGCGGGCAGCTAGCTGGCGCCATCGCTTTAGCAATAATTAGGTTCAGGGCACAGAGTCCTTCCTTCGAACGGATCTCACTTCGTCAGCAGCGCCACCGTAAATATCAATCCATTCGTGCCCGAGTGCCGGTTCGTATAAGCTAAAAGCCACCACAAAACATCCGTAAAAGCACTTAGCTGCGATGAGGGCGTCGCAAACCAACAGAGACGCCACCAGAAGAAGGAGAAAGGTTGCCACTATTTGGGGATCCACCTTTTTGTGTATCCACCTTTCGCTGCCGGTTCTTGTTTGGTTTTTCGCTGGGTTCACTCGGTTTCGGTGCGGGGTTTGCTGCACTCCGGCGGAAGGAAGATTTAGTACGCACCGGTTGCCGACCGACCGCCAGACCAGAGCCAAATGTCAGAACGAATTTGTGTTCCGCCTCTCCCGAGCCTGAACCCGAAAGCCGACGTCCCAAGCGCTACGCGGTGAACCGAACGCCCAAAAGAACGCTTTCTGAGTTATTGCCGGAGGTCAGAGACTTGTAAACGGTTTAACCCTTTTGCCGGCCTTATGATCTCCTTTATGGCATCATTTATGCATTTCACAGGACTTGAACCCATCGCAACGTGAACGACGAGACGGGTCCAGACAGGCCGGCGAAGGAAACCAGTCACTGTGGCCACTATGGCTCCCGGAAGTCCCTCACTAAGAGGAAGGATAGCAGCCCCGTTATTCAGGTGGCAAAGTAAATATAAATAAAAGTCAACACGAGCGAAGCGCACCAGGGTTATTTAGACAAGTTTGCGTCACACCCAGCTATGATCATTTGCTCCCTACGCATATGAAAGCACTTATTTGTAGCCGGAACGACTGTACCGCGGAGCATAAACCACTAGAACGAACGAGTTTTACTAAGTACTCGTGTGTACTATCGAGATGTTCTATGTACATAATAATGTCGATAATTTTATAATAATGTCAAGTCTAGTTCACTACATATCGCCTGTCTCGTGAAACTCTTTTCGCACTTTGACTCTATTGTTTATCTCTCACTTTTCACGAAATGCAACTTGTTTCCTTTTCCTTTGAATCACAAATCACGAGGCACGGAATGGCGGATCCGGAATGACGAAACGATGGAAAACTAATTCACCGTCACTCACTGTGTGGCTGCAGGGCCGAGATCGAGACCAGCGTGCTCTTCATCAACACCGTGGGCCAAAACCACAACTGGCCATGGACGCGAAACGAGACTGTGGCGCTATTTTTGGCACCGAGCACCCACTCACCCGCCAACCAAACATAGGACTGCCGACGAGTCTTGGCCATGCTCAACCCGATCGTATAGACACAGGGCAGGGACGATACTCGCTAACGTCCGTTGACGATAACTGTGGCGGGTCCCTTGCCTCAACTGAGACTGTCAGCAGCATCCCCCATCAAGGCAAGCTACAAGTAGCGATCACATTCCAGCGTGTTTCAATAAACGATGGAGATATGTAGTGGAGCGAATCGCACCATTGGAGGGTGATATTTCCGTTGATCATGCATGGTCTCATACTTTTTACTGGTCTCCACGTAAAACCAGAGCAGCAAAAACCAAGCAGATGACGAGAAACTCGACTCATCAGGCGGTGCCACCTACCGAATGGAAATGCACACGAGTGGCTCATGTTTTGCTGTTGTTGCTATCTATCCGTCCAGTCGCCAGGCCGTTGTGTTATTCATGTGGTACGAAATCTGATTACCGTAAGTTTTATTATAGACGCTGCTGAGTGATATGCTTCATTGGTTTGCATGTTCAATCAACGAGACACACGGTGAATATGATATCCGGATAATGTTTGCCTCCGTCGGTGATCACACTATCTGCTAACTTCGTGGCATCATACAACACATTTGAAGCATGAATGTTGTGTTCGATTTTCTCTAAAAAGTTTCAACACGCTTTCATGGCTTTTCTTGCCAGGACACTTGGATTGGCTAATGGCTTTGGCTAATAGCTCTTCCGTCTATTAATACGAAGTTGTGTTGATGATATATTGTAAAAGATATTGCAATGAGACTAGTAGTTTGATACTTCTAATAATATTATTTAGCATGCTGTAACTGTGTTCAGACTGTTTTTCCTGCCTTTTCCGTTATGATTGATTTTCCTTTATGTTCATTTCAATATTTCGTCTCAAAAAAACAATCAATTTCAAAAAGAATTGTATGCTTAGAACATGATTAATCATCAATCCTAAAAACTATTGAAAAAGTATATACACTAAAAAAATAACGTAAAACATAAAGAGTAAAAAATTGTAGTAAAATATTAGTTGCTTTTCCGGGTAAAGGAAAAATAAAAAGTATATTCTAAACATTGCTCACGAACTATACAAAAGAAGTTCATTTATGCTGTTTCACTTCACACATAAATAATTTTTAACTGGTCACAGGATTTACAGATGAGAATTTGCTGGTTTCGTAAAAACACATTCCGAGGCATTAGATCACCAGAACGGGCCGTAGTAAATTTGCAACAAATTTAGAAAATATCTGGAACCACTAATTCTACCGTGTCATGTGATAATCATTCCGCTCGTGTTATCCCCAGCAGCACTCTTCGGGATAGAGAATGGTGCTGTCGTCAAGGCATTCTGATAGGCTATTTGCGGTTGTGATGCAGTGTTACATAATATGGCCATCACGGCCGATAGGAAGATCTTCCACCATCACCTCCTTCTCCGATCAAAGTACCAGCGAGCATCCCACATAAGGTCTCACCATGGCCCGCAGTCCGCCCGTCCAACTCAAATTATGGAAGCACATCACGAAGGCCCACTCCTTAGGGCGTCCATTTATCACCGGAGAACGCCTTCCGGTTTTGGTGGTGACCCGCACGGCTGCATGGTTGAAATGGTTGCAGCACAATGCCGTATCGACGAACACCCACTAGACGGTGGCGCTTGGAAGAAGGATCGGTAACGGGCACCGCAACGAATCACCACTGCACCACCATTGGCGAACATAGTAGGCCTCGGTGGCCGGTACTTCCGTTTGCCTTACAAACATCCTAGCGAAGCATATAAATTGTGTCACACATTGTCGTTCTTCACCGCTCTCTACTCTTCAACCTAACCCGTACCAGGGACTTTCGTCGCCAGTCAGTCATGCTTCAAACCACTGCGTCCGACATAGTTGAGAAGCAATCAACGGAATCCGCACACTGACCAATACAGGGCACGAACAAGCTGATTCAGGGTAATCTGATTCTCTTGCCGTATGTGGTTGCGCTACAAACCAAAGATTGTGTGCCATTGAGTAACTGAATCACTGTACGCCAACCTGCATTGGCCATGCGGTAACCAAAAGCGCATCAAAACCGAGAAATCTGGAGCTCCATTCTTGTCAGAGATTTATTGTACTTTTCTGGCCATATCATTCGTGCGTGGAACTCCCCCACGGTCCGGCTAATGCATGGCATCCATAACCGATATTGAATACCCGATCCATTTTCGGGGCAAATGTTCTCCTCGGCTTCCTGCCAAAAAAAAGTTCTCCCTGTACGCTGGAACATTAAATAAGATGTTAGAGGACGCACTAGACTTGGGTCTTTGTGGCGCCATGCTGGATCATTCCCTTCCCTCCCTTCCGACAATGTTCTCCATTCTTTCAGGTATTCCAGCTCGTGAAGGTATTGAATTTGTTCCCGGCTGAATAAATTTATCTTTTGCCAAATGCACCCATTGCTCCGTCGGTACTTTGCTGTTTGTTTGCTGCCGCTGCTGCGCGGCTGTTGAGCTTTTTTTGAAGTCGATCCAAAATCAACACCGGCATCCCATACCACATACCATCTGACTGTTGTGCAACATTCAGAGATTGCGATTCAGCTACTAACAGGGCAGCTACGCTGGCATAATCTATAATCCGATTAGGTATTCCGTAGGCGGCGAGCAACCAAACATGATTGAGTGTCTTTTCGTTCAACTAACACCAAACTAGCTCGGTTCAGCTGAGCTAGCAGCTACGTTCTGGTGCCGTTTTACAAATTGCGTTTTTCTAACGATTGCCGAAAGGGCCATCAATCATATTGCCCCCGGGTTTTGAAAATAAGAAAAGAACAGCGCGAATAGATCAGTGTCAGTGCTCTCGCGTCCTAAATCATCTGTTGACAACACGCCGATTACACTATTCGGCCGACCGTTCAACTCTAACCCATAATTAAAGTCACCGATTCTCCCGTTTGGTAAATCGTCCGTATTTCGCTCACACGCAACATATCAATTACAACCTACCTCCGCTGAACGCAAAGGCCGCTTTTCCAGTCTCCATTAGCTAGTCTACCCCAGTTTCTCGGTGCGTCTTTGGCGATATCGTTTCAAACTCACATTCCCCAATCATTACTCGAGCGCACGCACCTCTGGTTCGCATAAGTTCAACTACAAACGAACAGGACGTCAAACTGGTCCAAACAACTCCTTCTGTATCCTGGGGGTTTGTAAAGTGTTTCGGCGAGTTTCTGGATCGGAGTCGTGGCTCATGAATTGTAAAAGTTACCAACCACTTCTTTAGCGGATAGTTTGCATGCCGCAGCATGGATCGGCTATAAATTTAAAACTTTTTAATGGGATTTCCTTACATGTGTGCGTGGCGAATATGTGATATGACGGTCACATGGTCATGATTGGCGTTTAAACAGCGATAAATGCATTGAACGTTGCATTCAAAGTGCTAACATACAAATTGAACCGTAATAAGTTTGTTACAAAACATTTTGAACAATATCAACGACAACAACGACACCTATGCGAACAGTTGTCGTAAAATCTTGGTATCCTTTAAGTAATCAAACATTATTTGAAACATTCTATTTCAATATGTGGATACTGGTATAAGAAATGAACTAAAAATGGATCCATGGGCAGTTCGTTAATGGAGGCGCATGGGTGACATGTTAATCAACCGTGCGGACGGTAAGGGATGCTTTCATGCGAAAGACAAATATTATAAAAGTGTTTCAAACGGCACCACGATAGCCGAATTATGCTTCGTTCCAACAAGAACAACAGCTTCATTTCGTAAAATAGAAGGTTTCATTGTATGCGATCCTAAACAAAGTTTACTTACGCTAGAATGATGCTGCCCATGGCTGTGCCCATGATGGCCGCCATGATGCTGGTGGTGTTGGTGCTGCTGCTGGTGCTGCTGCTGATGATAGTAATGTATCGGCATGTGCTGATAGTATCCTTCCACATGCTGATAATGCGGCTGAGGATGGTGCGATTGATGATCGTCGGTCTTTGGTGAGAGGGGCAGATGGTGCGGTGGTTTGTGCTGCGACGATCCCTTACTGTTCGATATCTCCCGGCTAGCACTGTGCACCAGCGACGATTGCCCATGGATGTGATGCCCGTGGCCGTGGCCATGGTGTGCCGTTGGCGGGGACGGCATGTTGTGGCCACTATGCGGCAAATGCGACGAATGAGGTATCCCGACCTGATGGCCATGATGATGGGGCATGTGCCCCTGGGACGCTTCGATCAGCGTCGGCTGAATATGTGTCACGAATTGAGCCATTTTCGTACCTTCGTCGGCACCGTTTCCACTTAACTTCCCACCTACTTATCGTCGAACCACCCACTGATCGTGATTTTGGACTTCAAACTAATGATTTTAAAATAACAACCTCCAACAGCACCGCACAGCAATTGGTGACTTTTTTAACACTTTTTTTCCTTTAATTAACATTCAAACAGTATCACTATCACTTAGAACGGTTTACACAAGACATCTCATCATCAATTAAAAACTCGTAGAACTAGACGGCAAGCACTCGATGGTTAGTGTTGGAGTTCTGCAAAACAAGATCGAAAATTGATATAAAATTAGTAAAACTATTGCCGCGAAGTCAACAGAGTTCGTCATGAAAGTCAGCAGCAAGAAAAGTCAGCCGCTCTTCAAGGACACGAAATGATGACGAAGAAAAGGAACGGAATGTGGACACTAAATACACCAAACTCCACCGAAACAACTGTAGTGGAAAAGCAAATGTCCATCTAAATATCGTCTAGCGCAAAACGTGCAATCCCATTACCATAACCGTACATTTCACGCACAACACAGCGAACCAGAGAGACAATTGTTGGGCGACCAGGGCGACCAATGAACGAACGAACGAACGCCACTCGCCGAAACACTAAATGACATTGCTTGCCCAAAACGCCCCAAAACATCCAACTCTATCTAACTCCGTGCGTCGGTTATAAGAAGTGGAGCCAAAGGACAAAAGAGAGAAGAAAAAAAGAAAAACCGACGTCTTGGCGCCAAGCGGCTGATGCCCTTCTTCCAACAGCCACGGGACGCATGCACGCCAACCACCGCCGGATCCTGCGCCGGACGTACACCTCCCACTCGGCGCTCGCCACCCAGCGTATGTCTCCTCTACATGACCTCTAGCAGGAAAACTCTTAACTCCGTCCCGGCCCCCCGTCCGCGAGTCGCTATTTCACGTGACCCACAAAAGGGATGCGCCCGGTGATACGTTGCGCAGGACCGAGTCACAGGACCTGCTGCTGTGACTCGTCGCGCGTCTCGTATACGCAATGTGCAATGAAACGCAACGTGACACAACGTCCAACGGGCCTCGGGACACTAGCTAGCCTGACCCGATAGCGACCAATAAACCGAACGGCGTCTGGCTCCGTTCGTCGCGTTCGACGTCTCGTGGGCGCCCCATGCGGGCCACGGTATGAGGGGGAGGCGAGGTAATAAAACTTAATTTGACTCATAATCATGGCCTGGTTGCTTCCATTGGCGTGCGGCTTCATTGTTGACACGCCAACAGCTTCTAATTGGGTTTGGGGCTTGGGCAGCGTCGACATCGCTGCCTCACCAGGTGCGTGACAGAAGATCGTTTACAAATTGCTAAAGCGAGCCAGCGTCTTAGTAGTCCTGTCCCGATGAAACCAGAACCAGTGTACTTCCTTTGGGTTGGAGGAAATGAAATTTATCGCTCTACCTTAGGGTTTGCATTGTTTAAAGTTCGCGCTGGTTGGCTTTGTCCTGCTGCTTCATAGTTGGCAAAGAAGTGGATTATATACTGGAGTTTAAACAAATCGCTGTATAGTGTATACTTTTGTTATAATTTTGAGGAACACAAAACAATCTGAAGGTGATAAATAGCCTAAATTTCAGATTTCATAAAGTGCAATGTTTACGCACCGGTTAAGCTTCCACATTTTAACCCCAAACACTTCAACTATGCTCCAGAGCATCATGTGTTGCTGGATATCGCATAGGATCCTTCATCAAAAACCAGAAGCCCCGTAAGAAGGAAGTTCCAGCGCACATCATGCCTCAATGCAAACGCTTAGCCAAATGAAGTTTTAATGAGCCATCGAGAGTAGTCGATGTGTCGACAGACACTGGCGGGCGTTTCGCGAGAGTTTGAACCACCGGATATGCGGAGTGGCGGAACTATTGCATTAAACTCATTATCTATAGCTGCCTCATCCGGACAGCCTCACTCAAGCCCACAGACACGTTAACACGTCACACATGGCCCCCGAAAGTGCTGTTGTGCCACAAAGCAGCCCAACAAACTGGTAAATTGATCGAATTTCAAGGAATCCGCCAATGGACCGTCCCCTAAATCCGGTGCACAGTACCCGGGATGTGCCGGAAAGGATATCCATGAAAATGGATGGATGCAGATAGCGGGACGGCCGCCAGTCTCCCTCTGGGGTCCGGATAACACTTTGTGACTTTACCGAGCTTTTGGTGCGGTGATGATGATGACGATCTAAATTTAACCAAACCGCCCGATCCACATGATAGCACATTTATGGACGTACGATTTAATTAAAGTGCTGAGCAAGCAAGCAGGAACGATGAGCAAAGCGGAATCTCATTTCACAGGGATAATGATTATCGGACAACCGAGTGGCTGGCAGCCGTCATTTGCGATGGCAGGCGAGACGAACAATGAAATTGATTTCCAGACTCTGACCGAGGGAGAAACGTTTAATTTTAACATACTTATTTAGTGAACTATGGAAGGGAAGATTGACCATTCGTGAGCATGAAGTATTGAGGGTTAATAGATACCAACATAAATATTGTTAAATGAACAATTTTAATTCTAAATTTCAGATTGGCTTATGAAATATTTAAAAGGTGATATTAATATTATCTTAAGGCTAGATTGAAACATTTCTACACTAATTGGCATCATGGTGGATTGTGGTGTGCTAGTTTAAACCGTTAAAAGTCCAATTATCATTTCAATCCTTGGCATAACACAAATGAGCGTTTAACTGACTTCCTCTTTAACATGACATTAAAAAACGATTTCATCATTTACGCATACTCATTGCCTTTTTTCTAACTCACCATCATTCGTCCTTCAAACAAACAACCAAAGCATTACTGTTATTAGAATTGAAACTAAAAAAAAAAGAAATCTGTCCACCCGGCAACGGACTAATATCTAAACCACGGAATAACCCTCCCCCCGGGGAACCTGTTTGGAGCCAATGTATGCAAAGTGAGAAGCGGCGGCGAATCGGTACAAGCAAACAACGACATACAACAACATAGAATTCCCAAACCTGAACAAGTAGCACGCGTGCCTCACGTTCTGGTGAGAGCCGTGGATTGCAAGCTTCGCATAACACCGGCCGCTAGCCCATGGAATTCCCGAGGCATCGCCGTGAGCAGCACGCGGCAGCAATCCAATCATCTATTCGTTTCGATCCTTGCCAGAGATAAGAGCCGATCCGAAGCAAATGAGTTGAGCAAAGAGCAACGAAAAAGACGTCTACAAGACGTCATCGCAAAGGCGTCGAGCGGAATTAGCGTCGCTGGACAGCGGTACTCTTGCACATTGGAACCGTCGTACGAGATGACCCCAAACAACGCGGCGCTCTCTGTCTCTCTATCGGCCGTGTTTCTTTATCGCTCTGGCACACGCACACCCCAAAGGTGAGAGTTCCTCCTGCTGCGGCTGATGCGAAAACAGGTTTGTCTCAAAGTAGTTCATCTTCCCGATCGTTCCGGACCGGGCTCCAGTGGGAGCAGTGATCCTCTCCCAAGTCAGTAGTCGATGTACCGCCACCGACAACGCCACCGGCAGCAGCTTCCAAACAGTGGCCAGTGAATCGTGTGCAATAATGCTGACAAACAGTGCAATGAAAGGCCTTATTGTGTTCCTCACACTAGTGATTACCATCGATAAGCTGAACGCCACAGCTGAGCAGTGTACGTGACGCGATTTATGAGCAGCTAGAACGATGGCCAGCATGTAGATCACTCGAACAGTTCCTAAATGATTCGCTACCTTCCTCTCGATTCACTCGACAGATCTCTCCAGCTGTCAGACACCGGATGGTGAGGCCGGAACCTGTGTGCTGGTCCGCGAATGCCCATTCGCTCTGGCCGTGCTGAAGAAGAAGGATCACACCCACAACGATGTGCGCTATCTGGAGGCGACCCGTTGTGGTGAGCTGGGGAAAAAGGTTCTGGTCTGCTGCAATGAACCGAACGTGACGCAAACCTCGGAACCGGTCGATGCGGAAACCATTGCCGAGTTGGTGGAGAATCGGTTCGGTACGCGGGAACAGAAGCGAGATCTGCTACCACCGGTCTGTGGCCAATCAAGCAACGATCGTCTTATAGGGGGCGATCGAGCCTATCTGTTCGATTATCCCTGGAATGCGTTAATCCAGCATCGAACGAAAGGTGAGAAATTTTGTTACTTGCAATGAACTGCCTTGTAGCTTCTCGTGGCGTTACATTCGACGTTGACAAAGCACCTGCAATGTAGCTCTTGCAGATGCATTTTAAGTTGATTGAAGAGAGAGAGAGAGAGAGAGAGAGAGAGAGAGAGAATGAAAGAAAAGTCTAATTGATATTGTGTTGCAGATGGAGAGGCTCGGTTTCACTGTGGAGGTGCCTTGATCAACAATCGATACGTAGTCACCGCGGCCCATTGCATAATGGGCATGAAGAAATCCTGGACCATGTGAGTAGGACCACTGCACGGAAGCCATTAAACTGTTCTAATGATTTCTCGATCTCAATGACGGCAGCACGGGAGTTCGAATTGGGGAATCCAACACAGCGACGAATCCCGATTGTTTCCATGAACAAGGTGATGCGGTTTACGAATGTGCCGATCCGGTTCAGGATATCGCCATCGAAAAGGTATTGATACCAGAGAACTACACTGGCGTCAATGGCACACCGGAAGTCAAGCACGATATCGCACTCCTCCGCCTTGCACGGCGCGTTGAACTGAGTGAGAGTGTCGCACCGATCTGTTTGCCGGTTGATTTCAAAGTTCAAAACGAACTGAACGCCGTGTCACCAAGACGCTTCATCGAAAGCGGTTGGGGCAAAACGATTGACGGTAGGATCCCGAAAAGCCGATGCGTCGGCGTTCACCCTTTTTTCAAACGAAAATTAATGAACACTTAACCTTCTTTCTTTCCATTTATGGTGCCCCGAAAGCGGCTGGTAATGAGCATAAGATGACCTTCTCTTCGGAGGCCGTGTCACAGGACGAATGCCGCCAGAAGTATCCCCATGCCAACTTGGACGATGGACACATTTGTGCCAAACCACAGCGGGAAGCCGACACTTGCCGGGGGGACTCGGGTGGTCCGCTAGCGGTTCTCCATTCCAAGGGTGCCCTTTACCTGGTTGGTGTGGCAAGTCTACGAAAGCAGTGCGCCATCACCGGGGAGCCTGCGGTGTACACAAATGTGGAGCGTTACGTTGATTGGATCATCGATAATCTCGAACCGTAAAGATTCCTTTAAGGCTTGCGAATGGCCAAACTATCCGGGGGAATGCTATGCTGCAATGCTTCAAATTGAGTAAGCAAGCATAGCAAGTATCATTACAACGGATCCACGACGAGCAAATAGGTACAAATAAAAGTTATAAAAATATCAGAATTATACGTTTTAATCATGAGTCCCTTTGGCATTTATTTAAGGTATAAAAATGTATTATTTTACCGTAAGTTTGCAATTAACTTTCTGTTATTCTATCAGATTTTTATTCTTAAAGTCATGCAATACTAAAAGCCACTAAACTGTGGCTGTGGTCTTCAGCGAATAACTTTGCATTTTTCTTAACCAAACTTAATAACGAGTTGAAGCTATACTATTTTTAACAATTGCACCGTTTCCACATTAATATTCTTGATTTAAGGAAGCTTTGCAGACATTTCAATGTTTAATGCTACTAGAAATACCTCATCCACAGCATTTGCTGGATAAAAATTACGGACGATCGATTATCGATGGTGTTGTACTTGAAAAGATTCTACTGGATATGTTTTAAAAAAACACAAATTCCATCATCATTGAATCACGATTACTGATCATATCACTTGCCGCAGTTTCCTGATAATCCAGAACTGCTGCCTAAAACAGTGATGAAATCTAAACAATGTTTTGGTATTTCCCATAAACCCATGAAGCATTTCAAACATTCCCCCAAAAACCCTCCGTTGAAATTCCATCAAACCGAAAGATTTACCCTTTCCACCCGAGTACCATCCAGCGCCATTTAAAGATCCAATTTCGACTCGCTACTTTTACGACGCCTCACAGACGGCAACCTTCACAATAGGATACCGAACGATGGATGGACGGACGATGACGGCCTGTTGAGGTTAAGGTAAACACTTGGTAGGCGTTAGTCCTCCCGCCCAGTGCGGCCCCTAGCCGCATTCGCCCCCAACCGCATTTGACTATCCATCAGGACGATTAATTTCACGCGCGGTACGGTGCGGATTGTTTAACATTTCGCGCGCGCTACGATCTGTCGTTCGGGAAGGCTAAAATCATAAAGATGTTTCTTCCGCTGAGTTGATGCCCCCCACCACACATACACACTACTTACCAGCTGAACCATCCAGCGGAATCCCCGTGAAAAACAAACGGATTTCAACGGCCACGAGCCACGTTGAAGTCAATCACGTTTATTAATTTTCAACCCCCCGGTATTCGATTCTATTTTCGTAGCGCCGGAAAAGAAGCACCGTAACCGTGTGCTCGCTCAGTATGTTTCACAATTAATTTATTATATTTCCACTCACTGGTACCAACACGGAGCATTCACTTAAACTGCTTCCTCACCGGATAAGCACCGGATGTCCCGGTAATGAATTTATTTCAACTTTCGGCGACCTTTAACGATAATTCGATATGAAACATACACTGGTCCCGTCCCACTGCCGGAAACCCCGCACCCCAAGCGGGACGAAAGCAGAATTTTTGGACTGGCCTCAACAGAGCACTCGCGTCGCTGGTAATCGGAGAAGCTGCCAACCGCATACACCACAAGCCCCAAGACTGGTGGGATCAGCAGGAGGAGATAATGAGCAGAACCTAAACACCCATTCTCCTTCCTTGCTTTGCTGGCTCAAGCTCGTGTGCGCTCATAAATCAGCAAAATGGCGCCGGGAAATGGCCGTGGCGTATCATGCCCCAGCCGCATCTCCGGTGTAATGAGCGCCACCATCGTTCGCCGAACCGCAAAACCAATCCGTAATCCGTACCAGCGAAAAGCTATCAACGTAGCGTCACTAATCTAATCCACCGGAAGTTATGGCATTTTCCGTTCGCATTCCGATTGGCCGGGAGTGCTGGAGAAGGTGGAAACAGGTGATGTGTCAACGAATCAAGCGGCCAAGGCAGCAGGCAGAGAGCGGGAGGATGATTTTCATTTCCATTTCTTTCCCCGTTTGCCCTTTTTGTTTTGTGCAGCACTTCAAACAAAGCACAGCATCATGCTGACACTGAAGCACGTAAACCAAAGATCAGCTATCCTGAAATGAAAACCCCGAAACCTTTCCTTCGATCCCTCGATCAACCATCAGCTAACGACTTGACGTCGTCGTCCGCCGTACAGTCTAGACGTGGTTGCAAAACGCAAATTCCAAACGGCTGCTCGCGGCAAGGGCACAGATGCTGCTTCGGGCAGCATCTTCCATCTTTACTTTCATCTCTTCCACCCTCGTCACTGGCGGTTAGCTACAGAGTTCGTACTGAAAACATTCTTAAACCGTCTTCACATCCAACCGACCGACTTTTTGTGATACTTTTCCACAAGTTTCTGCTACCATCTACGGCGCTTGTTCGCAAAAAAAAAAAGGTTGTTTCACAAAACCGCGCATAGCACCCGGGTAGGGGGGGGAAGTCCTAGCCGTCCTAGCTTTTCCCTGTTTAAACACAGATTTTCGTGTCCTGGGCGTGCACCAGAGGCGGGTGCCCTTTGGGTCGAACCTACCGGATTCGTCATGTTTGCAAAGCTCGGAAAACCCCAGATATGGGTTTTTAAAAACTTTTCCAACAATCCGGAACCCGGTCCCCTGTGCTCCCGGTGAGGCTTTGCTCAACGAATCTCTCGCCGCAGGGAGAGGGCAGGGTGAGGTCAGAGGTTTTTCATTAAGTTGCCCCAAAATCCCTCTCTCTCTCTCTCTCTCGGTTGGTTTGTCCGATGGTTGGTTCGTTGGTTGTTTGGTTGGATAACTAATGAATGGCGGTAGGCCCCAAATGGATCGTTAATGGTGGTGTAGGGACGATCGTTCCCTGCTGGCACATTTTTTACTCATTCGAACAGACATTTCGAAGACTGTCGTCCGGTCGGACGGTGAACGGTTCAATCGTGTTCGATTGCTCTAATTGACAGTCTTCGAAACATTGCTGGTGCGCTATGGTTCACATCTAGCGGACACTGGTAATTCTTTCCTTAACATTCTTAGTACACTTCCCAATCACCAAAGGAAACCACGCACTACGTCACTGGAAACCTAACACCTGAGCTCCATCCATCCGCTATTACTCACTCCCGTCAGCACTCACCCCTTGGCCAGCAGCACGGCCAAGAACGCCCGCCCGCACGCACGTACTAAACGTTACAGCACAAACAGGGAAGAAAGAGAGTCGCGGAAGATCACTCACGGTCCGAGTACGAAGACGGAATGACGACTACGGCGATGGCGTCGGTCTAGCGACCCACCAGACGATGACGCGACGACGACCACGACGACGACGACGACGCGCGCTGGTGATGCTTCTGGCGTCCCCCAAAAACCCCGGGATGTTTTCGCTTGCTTCGCTCACACAGCGCTACGTCACCACTCCCCCAACCGATTCCGCGGCCTCGACGGTCGACGAGCGACCATCGTGTTTCGTTGTCGACATGGCACATATTTACAATCGTGCCAATAGGGATCCTCTCTCCGAACGTCGCGTCGGCATAAAGCATGGCTCGTCGTGGGTCGTTCGCCGTTGTTGCAACGAAACAGAATAGAGGGCCCCCGGCCAGCTGGTCGTTCCGTGCTACGTACTACAACACCCAGTGTGGGAGGATAGCTTATCGTAACGACAGAAAACGCAACCCTCACACAGAGCGTGGATCGCACGGCGGTGAAACACGCCTTTCTCCATGAAATGTTGCACCCGGGGAGTCGCCTTTACGACTGCAACGGGTTTGAGCGTGTTGATACAACGCGTGGCAACGTGAAACGGGAGGGGCGGAGTAGGAGGAAAAGGTCCACCTCAACCAAAAAGGTGGCGACGGTGAAAAAACCACCAGAATCCCATGGAAATCGGATTAAGCCTGGTCTGGCCACTTGATACAAGCTTCGCAATCGTAATAGGCTGGGATTTCGGGTTTTGGCCGACACAGTGAACGCTCGTTTCTCTGGCCTTCCACCGGTTCTCACGTTGATCCACTCAACACTGGGAGCTGCTGATTGAGGTATGGGCAACTTTCGATACCACGTGACTCGACTGTGAAGCGGAAAAAAAGCGACAAGGGATGGATGTTGATCGTGATTGTGAATTCCTTCGTTTTATTTTCATTGTTGTTTATTGGTTTTCGAAGCGTAGGCAAAAACAATTCCGCATCGCTCGGATTAGCAACATAAACACGTGTAAAACTCGATGGAGGCGCCTAGTCGTCGACGTTTTTTTGTTTGTTTTTTTTTGTGCCTGCTCAAACTGCTTTTATTGGCAACCGTCCCGGAATCTCGAATTTTATGAATATGTATACAAAACATAAAAAAAACGTATGAATACGCCTTTACCGGGATCTCTTGTATACACTCGCTGGGTTCTATTCGTATTTTCAAACAAAAAACAGTATCCCTCGGCCGATGGAGGCTAGCTTTAGGAGGTAGGCAGCTAGCTCACTTGAAAGGGCTCCAAGCCAAGAATCTTCCATGGAACTAGTTTTGTTGGAGCACGCGAGCTGAAGTCAAAACAGTCCAGTATCATCACATGACCCACCGCTTTGGGGTGCGTTTGATCCTTCTTTTCTTTTCACTTCGCCCTACCATCCGGTACCGAACGGCTTTTCCCTGGATTGTTGTAACCCAACGAGTGATAAGCGTCCCTCGGATCGCGTGCCATTGTCGCGCAACTCCGGAAGCACGAAGCAGCGCGCTCTCCCGGGTGTTACCAAACACCCGAATCCTTCCTCTGCCGACGAAGACCGGTGCGTGCGTGCGTGCGTGCGTTTATGTTCGTCGTAACCGAACCAACGGCGTTCGGTCGGCGCGAAAAGCCACCGACCACACCAGATGACCAGCTCGCCAGGTTGACCAGATGGTTGCGTGATGTTTCTTTTTTTCCTGTATTGTTAACCAAATCCGTAGCGAAATCAGTTGCATTCGCAGGGTAACGGCTTTTGGGGCGTTTCGATAGGGCCCGCGGTTGCAACTGGTATGCTGCCTGCCACCCATGCTGGGTCCGTGATTGAGAGATTTATGCGTTTCGTTAGAGGTTTGCGTTTCGCTTGGTATCCGTTGCTCCGAAACCTAATTCACTTCACCTAATCTAACCAGCTAGATATATCGGATGTGCTGCTCTACTTCCTGTGAGACCGCCCGCGATGGTGCCCGGTCTATGGTTGGGTTCGTAGCGCGAAGTGCTTGCACTAACTGCAAACTCTCGAAGGTCGTTTGTAGGTTACGTAATGCTATCGCGTTATCGGCGCGCCTTCCCAAGCTCCAGCGAGGCACGTACCTACCACCGTACGCATGTCTCTGCGAGAAGCGCGCAAAAGTTTCCGCCATGCCCTAAACTTGGGCGAAGCAGTTGGCCACAAACCGCACACGTACCGTGCGTTGGTTGGTACCCACGGCCGATGGAGCTATTTTGGATGCATGGAGATGCGGTGTTTTCCGCGAGATTCTTATCGCTCGACAAGTAGCTGCCTTTGATAGCGTTCCATTATAACGGATGGGACATTCCAACGAACCCCATTGATTGCAAGCGATTTCAACTAATTGCTTTACACGATTGGGCTCCCTCAAAAAAAGGTAGTTTCGATTTTTAATTCACTTTCTGCTACTGGTTACACCAGCTCGATTTGTCCATGAGTTCGTTCGGGGCACACTACATGGTTCCGTGGCGACAGACTGTCACAGCGATTTGGATGAACTCATCCCGTGGCGCCAGCATATGGGTTTTAACGACTATATTGTCAGCTGCTAGACTGTTCCATACTATCGCTTACTGTTCATAGGATTTGCCCAGAAAAGGAGCTTCGTACCATATCGTGAGTCATCCGAACAACCAACGCTTGTTTTCTCATCAGCAGGAAGTATCGTCCAATATGGGGGGAAGGGGGAGGGGAAGGGGAGGGGGAGGGGGAGGGGGAGACGAAATGGCGTGGCATACACATACACTGTACTCGCTGGAGTACGCAATTTGTACAGTAGCTTAAATTTACATACTTTATGGTTCGATGGCACACCCATAGATACTAAATTTAGGCGGTTCTAGTAGCTGCCGGTCATGTCGTACCGTTTACGGTGGCCATGGTTTTGATTGCATTTGCGACGAAACCCAGCGGACAAATAGGAGTGCAGACCGGCATCACAGTGATTGTTCGCTTGGAGCGACCAGAAATTCGTTCCATGCCATGTGCTTATCATGTTGCACATGTTCTGCAAAATTAAACGATAGGCGGAGCCACATTTTATTAATGGTCTGGGCAAACCCCAGATAGACAATGTTTCTGGAAATCTGTTGGGATAGGTTACGATTGAAAAACAACCTCAATCTCTAGGTTGAAAGATCATGGCATCCTTTAAAGCAAAATTATTTTGCTACAATTTCCATTCGTATGTGTGACACGACTCAGTTATTGGAAATTACTACAGAAATTTAAATAAAAGGTTAAAAAGCATTTGATATGTGCACACTGTTAAAAGCTTTTTGAATTCAGAGTTTACATTCTTTCCATAGTAGAACTATAACGTGCTTAAACTTATCGGCAGAAGCAACTTTTGTTTTGAAGCAAAAGACCAATTGTTCTGCTAATAAGGAGTCGGAGTGTTAAGATATCTGATGCTCCAGAGAAAGTAGACGTCGTAGTGAATGGTTTTGACTTGAGGTACTATCACAAAGTTCTCACAACCAATGCAAACACTCGACAATCCAAATGCATTTCAACTGTAACCCCCTTCACCATAACATGGCCATCTTCTTCTATCAAAACTTTGGCATTTCTTCTATCAAAACTTTGTCAAGGTTGTATAATAAGCATTGAGAGCTGTACCTCCCAAAACCTTAAGGAGTTTAAGGAGACTAAGAATGGCATTCTATCGAATCCATCTCAATATTCATGTGCCTCTGCCATCTGACTGTTAAATAACTTTACTAACAATAAGGTTAAGAAATAGCGCATTTGCTTCTATCATTCTTCAGTCACTATTTGAAGTAGTAGTAATTGGATTCCAAGAAAATGTTGATTAAAAGATTTAAGATTAGTGTGAGCATTGGTCGCACACAGCTGTGGGTTTAGCTCAATTATTGCATCGAGCTGTTGGGACGGATCAAGAAGAATTTTCCTTCGCTTTTCATCTGTTTCTTTTTCATTTTAGCTTACGGGCACATTTGCCTTCTTATTTGACTTTAAAAATGGAGGGTTCATGGAAAGATAACAAAAGTCCCAAACATGCCTGCTACCTAGCATAACTGACCGATTTTTTTTTTTCGTTGATGATGTGATAATACCGACCGATTTGAGATTTGACGATAAGTTGTTTTAGTTTAGTTGTTCCAAGAATATTGAGACTCTTTATGCATTTAGTTAAAAACGAACTCTAACGTGTTCAACAGGCGGTAATGGCGGCAGTTTATCATTCCTATCATTATACTCCCGCTAAATCCATTCTCGTAGCTTGTAGCATTAAATTACTGGTGATTGAAATGCATAAAAAAAAATATGCATTTTGCTGTTAACCTGACTGTGTCATCATTTTGCTGTGTTCAATTTTATTTAAATAATTATTTCCACGGTGCTAGTACAGCTAATGGTTTGAGCGTTTATTCTTCTATTTTGACTAAATGTACAATATTGCAAGCTTTCATTTAATAAACTAAAGAGAACGTACGGTAGATAAGTTAACAACCTATTGCACTATCCTAGGGATGATACATTCGAAGTAAGCACACATTTATAACTTGCATGTAACGTTCCCATAGACACCGGATATCCTGATTATCCCGTGGTACCTCCAAATCCAGCACACACTGCGTCAGACACTGCATAAATTGTTGCACCTGATCACGCGTCCAGCCATTCTGTTTCCACGGCTCAATCAATCGCTCAGTCAGCTCCACGAACAGCAGTCTCATCTCCCTCGTCCGATGCAGATTGCACGCCAGCATAATGATTGCACGGTAGTAGGTACGGAAGTTATTGTCCACTTCCTGGTACGCCCGCTCCAGTAGCGTTGGCTTTAAACGTATAGAAACCAAGCTAAAAGCAGTATAGGGTGCATTGTATCATCATTACGCCCCGCTATTTGATTTGGATGATATATACTTACTGTTTAATTTCTTTCTCTTTATCTAGCAGGTAACGTATTTCACGTAAATCGAGCAAAAACTCCTTATCCATTTCGGTGTCCAAATAGTCTGCTCCCGAGTGTTGGTATGTGTACGTCCAAAAAGTCATCAGAGCCTGCACGGGAGTTAAATTTAACTACTGTCCGCTTTGTATCTCGCATTCATCACTCAATCGCTCACCTGAGAACATTCGTAAAAATCCTTAAAATTAAGATACTGCAGCTTTCTCTTCGCTGTTTCAAAGCGCAAGCAGGCAATGAACACGACCGCCGCGTACTTCTGGGCCAGCTCTTCCGGCAGTATAAACTGCTGGCGAATGTTGTGCGCAATGTTGCCCTGCGTTTCCTCGACCGCTTTGAAGATGCGTTTCACGTTATCAAACTGTCTTCGGCAGGACTTGAGCCTGACGCCAGTCTTCTCCGCTACCTCATCCAGGTCTTTGCGGTTCCGCGAGTTAAACTTCTTGCCAAACAGCTCCCGCGCGACGGTGTCGTCTAGCGAGTAGTACCGATCGATCAGCAGCGAACGGTCCTGTGAGCCGATTTGAAACGTCGGCTGCTCGGCCAGCTTGGGTGGTGAGTGCAGGAACTTTTCCAGCAGGGCGTAGGTGCGATAGTGGTCCTGCACATCGGAAGTTATCAGCTCATGAGGTACATCCGCGAACATACCGCCCTTCTGTTTGAGCAACGTTACGGCATCGTCAGCTGAAAGAGCGAGAAAGTTCATTAACACGGAAACACCGAAGATCGGCTATCGCCTGGAACCTACAGGAATATCCTTCGACCCATAGCTGGAAGATTTCAGGATCGATGATCGTATAGTTGCTGATAAACACATCGACGTGGACGTCGGTGAACATAACCGAGCGAGCGTGGGTTTAGTTGGGAGGTAGAGAACTTGTAAAACTTTTGGAGAACGAATTATTGCACAAATCCTGCCGGTGTTGTTTGTTTACCTTTCTGGTGCGATTTGACGGCTACATGTTCGGTTCCGGGAAGCAAATGTTATTGACCTTTTCAGATTCAAGAGAGACCTTTGTTTCCAAAATTTTTTCAGGAACCGCACCGCGCTTTACGAAACTAACTTTTACGAAGTTTATTAACACTATTCTATTCAAGGGATGCTTCAGAAATCCAACAATTATGTGGCTTATTCTACGAGTCACTACTTCAACTCTGTAGGAAGATTACATCGTCCGCTATGATGCTGCATGTGCCTCGCTGCTTTCCCTCCTGATCCGTGATTTCGCCGTACGTAATTTTCCCCGTTACCATGGTCCGTTGGCCTTTCTTTAAATACGACATCACAGCATCGCGCAGCCCAGGCTTGAAAACGACAACACGGTGCCAGTCCGTTTTCTGCATCCAATCTCCTGATTCGTACCTGGCCGAAACATATCGGATTAAATTGGAACGAAATTCGAATCACAGAACCTGCGACATCAAAACTTACTTGTAATTCGAGTGTGTGGCTACGGAAAACATAACCACCGGATGCTCATCATTGCCACGCCGTTGCGGGTCCGCCCCTACACGACCCAAAAGAGTTACAGAATTCACGGCTGCAATTAAAGAAAACCAACAAGGACCCGTGTGAATAATAGGGCATTTTCAATCGTTCCGGACGGTTCTTACTCTTTTCTATGCGAGATGGATCGGTGCAGTAAGCGCGGTACGTTCCATTACGGAGCAGGGTTTTGGCTACCTGAGATTACAGATAATCAATGTTAAAGTATTTAAGAGTGTAAGTAAGTTAAAGTATTTAAGAGTGGGAATGCTGTAAATCTTAAATACTTACGCTAGAAAACATCCTTAAAATCGAAAAATGCGTTTATTATCAAACAAGTGCCGGCAAATTTTGCCGCCTGCAGCGTTCTGTCAAAGGTTCGATAGTTTTCTTTTCTTTTTTTTACAGGATTTTCTTTTCGTTCAAAAAATTTAACGATAATGAAGGTCCAAATTTTTCGTTAAGTATTTTCCACAAAAAATGTACTTAGATTTGGAACAAACCACTTCTGTGGAAACGTGTATTTGCAAAGCAGCTTCACTCCATGTTTTACATTCCTTTACATTAATGAATCTAATATTAGCTTCTTTTTTCGTGTCGGCTCGTTGCTTTTCACCCTTTTTACATCCGTTTGTTCCTCCGACTCTTCAGAATCGAGCGGTCGCTTTGAGCCCTATCGAAAAAGGTCAAATTAAATTAAAATGGAATTGAGCTTCATTGCAAAAACTTTACGCATAAATCGTACCACTTCAACTGCCGGAGATAACGTCGCAAACACAAAGTTACGACTCTTGGTGGCCAGGGCGGTGCTACTTCCTTCGACAACCGGATTGGCTTTTGATAAGTTGGCAATTTTCGACAGTGTTTCTTCATCACGCGACAGAAATGATGCTTTATGGCCCTGTACAAAAAGCAGACAGACATATTCGTTAGTATTAAGGAAATAAGATCAACCGATTTGTTTAAGCACATACCTGTGCAATGCTGGAATTCGATATTAAGAAAGGAACTTCCTCTTTCGATGGTGCTACACTAGTTGCCACACGCTTTTTGATGATTGTAACTCTCCTTTTACCAATCGCGGTAACATTGCCCAGCGATTGATTATTTTCCTGTCCCTCAATCAAGGTCGTAGTATTTGCCGAGTTCAGGAGCGTTGTCTCATACTCATCAGTTTCGCTTAGCTCCACTTTCTTTTCTTTCAACAGCATGGTTCGTTCATGTCGCATTTTGCGCCAAAGAATTTCTGTTTCTTCATCGCTACCATCCCCATTTTCCTGACTCTGTTCAGGGTCCTGTGCTTGTTTGTCGTAATCCAGGTTGAAGGTTTTTTCTACATTTTTCCATCTAAATTGTCTTATTCTGCCAGCTTCTTTTTCTTCGTCCTCGAGGAACAGATCCTTCAACTGTTCAACATCCCGATCGTCCTGGTCCAGCATTTGCCGGTTATGTATCTTTTCCAGTTCTCGCTGCAGCTGTCGTTGATCAAACTGTTCTTCATCAGCCACTTCGACGTCGTATCGATCCAGTTCCTTTTCATCTTCGTCGGCACTGCCCCAATCCGATTCTGAAAGCTCAGCTTCATTTTCTACGAAATTTTTCGCTATTTTTGATTTATCTTTCTTTGATAGCACGACTTCCAACTCATTCTCTTCGGAATCGTACTCAATGCACTTAGTTATCTCTTCGTTTGCTCCTTTTGTGGATTCTTCATCATCCATTTCCTCGTCCTCGCCCTCATTATCTTCTTCTTGTCCATCTTCATGCAACACTGGTTTAGATACTTCTTCGCAATCATCGCTTTCTTCATCATCCGATAAGTGAACATGCTTCTTCTTACGCTTTCTCACCCTCTTTACGCGATCATTGGGGTGCGACTGATCCGCTTCATCATCTGTTGACTCAAGACAAAGTATTCTTCCCGCTACAACAGGTGTACCGGTAGCATGCGTTGATTCTGGGCAAATTGGTGATTGATAGTCCACTGGCGCATGTTCTTTTTGGGTGGATATACTGTTCTGCAAATCAGCTTGTGTCTCGAATCGTCCCGAACAGAGATCCATTAGCTGTGATTCCGCAACAGGTTGCGCATCATCTTGTGTGTAAAGCGGGCAGCCAACATCATTCATCTGTGTTGTAGATATTGCACAATCCTTGGATGGAGATTTGGCATCAACCGGCGGAAACTGTGTAACAAACTGGCCCGAACATAAAGCCATTAAATCCTCATCCTCCGCTTCCTTTCCCTTCGGATCTTCGTCATCGTCTTTCCACATCAAAACCACTTTGTCGTCATCTTCTCCTCGTAAATCTGGATGAAGTTAAAAAAAAGTCAACTATTAGTAACAAAAAAAAAAGGATAAGGCACCGTAATGGTAACTAAAACAGCAGAATTACCTTCTGACAATGGATCCTCATTCTTATCGTCTGCTGTAGGGCCACGCTCTCCGATAGCATGAATTTCATTTGTTTCATCATCGGAGTCCTGGAAAGCCCTGATAATTCTACCCTTTTTACCGTTTGTTTTCTCCATTCCATCAGAATCATCATTATCCTCCTCCTCCGAGCTGCTTGTATGAAGCAATGATTCTCCATCATCTCCTTCGTCGTTATTTGCTTCCAGCACTGGTGCAGCAACAGAGGCACATTCTTCTTCATTTTCAGACGATCCAACATCATCATCATCCAACAATTCCTCTTCTTCATCATCAGTTTCACCTTTTTCTGCCTTTTCCATTTCCAGCTTTTTAGCGTACTCTTCTTCTCGCTTTTTTATGGTCTCAAGACGATCGTTGATAATTTGTTCCTTCAACACATGTTGTAGTTTCATAAAAGCTGCACCAGGGATAGGCTCCTTGGGAGCAACGGGTCGCGCTTCGTTCGCTAGGACCGGTACCACATCGAGTTTCACTACCCCACTGTCAGTACTTAAAATACTAACAGTGTTTTGTTTAGACGTTTCTTTCTTACCACCACCACATTTTTCCAGTCTCTTGAAAAGAATATCGATGCCCGTCGGTTCGCTCAACTGTATGTTGCCACCATCGAGATCGATCGCTAGCCCTGGTTGCCCACTCAACCTAGGGCAAGGAGGGAGATCCAGTGTTGAGAGTAAAGACCTTTTCTTGCCAGTTACACTAGATTCGGTCTGCTGTTCGAAGGCAATGTCGTAGTCAATTTCTCGCTGCTGTTCATCTTTCTTGTTTTCCGTTTCATACGGCACATTTGAGACATAATTCGCATCTTCTGCGGTGCATTCTGTGTCCATTTCTTCGGTCTCTTTTTGTTCCAAGCCTGTATCGATACATAACAAATTTATTGCCTCTCCAGGAGGATTTGTGTCTAGTGGAGGTGGTTCCATTCCTTCTTGTGGTTTGGGTTCATGTTTTAACTCATGGTTGTCCATCACGGGGATCTCGCTTTCAGAGGGATTCGACGGCTTCTCGTTCAGAGGTGGCTCCGGTGGTCCGTCATCCGATGAGTCACTTTCGGACTTGTAGAACGCTTTCGATTCCTCTTCCAGTTCCTGCAGTTGCTGTGAAAAAGCCTCCAGCTGTTCCGGAGTCATTTTCAATGACATATCGCGCTTTTTAGTTCGTTCACAAAAACTATTCGACACCGGTGCACGACGAATAGCTTTTCTAGAAAGAAATTCCTCAAACGTGCGCTCCCTAGCACGATGATACGGCACATCAACTGCCATTTCACGTTTCATGCGTTGCGATTCGCTTTGAATAACGCGCCGCTCTTCCATCGCTTCGTGGGCAGTCATCTGAAAACAGCAAGTATTACACCCAGGTTAGCCACCGGTCTCGAACATAAGAAATATCGCTACCTTTTTTGGGGGTCTTCTTTCATGAGGATTTCTTTCTTTCATGTCGTTCACGTCTTCTTCAGAAGATGATTCTTCCTTCCTTTCGTCGCGATTTGGTGCATCGCTGTCTTCATCACTGAATCTCAATTGCAACTATAAAAAGAACGAATATTTTCAAACAGTGGATTCTTAAGGAGCTATGATTTGCCTACTTACACTGGCAAGTATATCTTGAGCGGTGTTGATTTTAGTAATAATCTTACGCTTTTCTACACGTTTTTTACGAGCTGGTTTGGATCGAGTGTTGCCAGATGATGTACTGCTTTTCGAAATTTTCTCTTCATCAGAATCAGACAGAACGCTCTGCGGTTTCCCTCTGTTCCGCTTCTTGTTGAACCCATCTTCAGTGTTGGACTTTTTTAAACCTTCTGCTACAGTCTCCGAATCTGATTCTGATTCGGAATCAAGTAATGATTTAAGCCTATCAACCGCATTTGTTGTTGCTTTTTGGGAACGCGCTGTATCTGCATCCGGTGCATTCGGCAGCATTGTCTCTTCTTCATCCGAGTCGCTATCTATAATCTTGCTTGCTTGCTTGGAATTGCGATAGCTCGTATGAATCGTTTCTTCATCATCTCCTTGATCAGCGTTTGCCGTTGTGCTATGCAAATCACCCTCATCCGCGCCATCGTCTTTATGACTTTGCGGTAATTCCAAACTTTCCAAATCATTCGTTAACGATGTTGGGTTTGCTGATGAAATACTCTGCTCTGCACCCGATTTGATAACCACCGGATGGCCAGCGATGGGAGTTGCATCTTCCTCCGAGTCGGAATCGAATCGAAGAGTGTCTGTAGCGTGCAGCTCCGAATCCGAATCCATCCTGGAAAGGCTAATTTAGTACGCAACCAATAGAACACTAATTCCAAAAGTACTATCTAATTATGCACACAAAGTTTTAAGCAAAAGATTCAATTTATACACACACGGCACTTCCATTCGTTTTCGTTTCCCTTTTTCACGAAAAGCTAGATTCCCGCCAAATTTGCCAACAAAACAATTTCGTATATATCTGCAGGTTGGCGGATCAAACCCCAAAAAAACAACAACAAAAAACAAGAAAACAGATAGAAGAAAGCCCCAAGCCAACAAGGGGAGCCCCGAAACCGCATGCTCGTGGCTTAAGTTCGGTTTTCTAACGAGATTTTTAGAGTAAATCCGACTAGAGTAAGCTATGAATGAAGTGGGCAGCAGTATCACATCGAACCATATTAAAATGGAACACGACAAGCACAAGCAGCTGTGGGAAACTTCAGTGGAATTCCTCGCGAAACAGATAGGGTTCGCGCAAGTTATTCAGCAAGCGATGCTAGCGAAGGTAATCCAAGGAAATCTCGATGGTAACAGTACACACAACCGCAGTACCGGTGTTCACTTTCAGACCAAGCGCATGGGAGGAACGATTTTCAACGAAAAAGACACGGTCGCTAACAAATTGATTCGTGAGCGTTTCAAAGCCGCACATGAGGAGCTTCTTCAAATGAGCAAATCGGTTCAATCCTTTGTTTGCGACTGGCAAATGCTGCTGATCGACGATGTAGAGGAATCCGCTGAAGAACCCATCACCGATATCCAAGCGCCAACCGGTGACGCTGATCCCGATTTCATCAAGCCGGTTACAAACTGTAAGTTAGCACTGTGTATTGGGAATTTGTTTCATAATCTTCCATGCGTTCCACTATTTTCGCAGATGAACCCGATCAAATAATGGAACTACTCGTTACCTCTATTTCGGAGACACTGCCCGGCTCGTTCTATGCTTTAAATATTGCACAAGAACGCGTTTTCAGCTTGTTCTCAACCATGCAAGAGAACATGGATCATTCGTTACAGAGGATTCCAGTATCAGCAGGTAAAGTGTTTGTCGTTATGCTGGATGGCCTCTGGTTCCGTGCAGTCTGCATAGCCGCGTCCTCCGTCGGGATCAACGATGGAAGAAACGAGTGTTTTGCGATTTATCTCATAGATACCGGAGAAACGTTTCCGTACGATGAAAATTTGAAATTTGCGCGAGTTCCGGCCTCGTTTCGCGATGTTCCCGCAGCAGCCATCAAATGTGTCTTAGATTCGGAACCAAACGATTCAGAATCGTTGGAAAAATGCAAACGACAGTTGTTCCGTGTGGTTCGTGTTGAAAGCAACGATGTGCTGAGGGTGAGATTTGTGGAGAAAAAAGACACCCCAGAAGAGCGGAATCCATTGCAGAATCCTTCGGAAGAAGAGCTCAAAATCTGGAACTCCATACCCGAAAGCACAACCAATGCCACGAAGGCACTACTGGGTTACGTGCCGCAGGATGATGTAAAGATCTGTAAATACTACAATCCCCAGACCAAGCAGTGCTTCAAAGGGAGCAACTGTAGACAGCGCCACGTAGAATTGGATGAAAATGGGTGGACGCTTGACCGGGACGAAGTTCCTGTAGAAGTGAGGGCACAGATGGAGATGCCAGCACTCTCAAGCCTAGTGAAGCTGATGCCAACGTTCGTGGTCGACGTGGATTTGTTCTACGCCCATGTAATACCGGATAGCGGAGGTGCTTGTTCCGTCATCGCCCAGCTGCAGCACGACATGAATAGCCAGGACACGGTAGTGCAATACAAGATGTTCAGGCGTATGCCATGTAGGTTATTTGTGAGCAATCGATTGTAAGTTTGTATATCAGGCCCACCTCTAACATTCGCATTCTCTGCTTCAGGTGTCGGTGAGATGGTGCTGGCCATGTTCGAGGAAGCTTGGTACAGGGCAAAGGTTATCGAAATTTTCGAAGACACGGCCACAGTATTTTACGTCGACTACGGAAATGCGGCGACAGTACACCTGAGCGAGCTACGAGTTTGGGAGAAATCCTTCAGCTACGTGCCCGCTCAGGCTGTAATCTGCCAAATTGCCAATGCCTGCTCTGTGAAGCCCGGTCACATCGAAGCAATCGAGCAGCTGCACAAAGTACTTATTGATCAAGAAATCGATGCCCTAATCATGTAAGTAGATCGTGTGTGAACTGTAGGTTGATTTTCGGAATATTTTTATAGTTAATGCCATTCTTTTGCAGCGACAACAAAACCCCCTGGCAGGTTCAAATATTTGACGCTGAAGGATTCGACATTGGCGAAGGTTTGATTCTCACCCACCTGGCTCTCCCCCGAAAACCGACCAAATCTAAAGAAGGCACCCCAATGCCCGGCTAATGACACGTCCGCTTATACGAATGGATATCGTATTTGATGGATTCACGATGTTTTTTTACGATTACGAACTATGGTTTATTAAATGATCGCATACTGCTCGTAAAGCAGCTCTCGTATTTTGTAATAATCCTCAGAAATGCAACCCTCAATCGTCACTCGGCCAGTGTCGACACGCCTTAGGGCCACGGTACCATTGCTGCACCAAAGCACGCCGCCGGAAAACTCGGATGTAATGTTGCTGCGCATCAGCACCTGCTTAAAGTCGATCAGCTTGAGCTCATTAATAAACACAGGGTTGTGGGGTGGAAGCTCTTCGGGGACCATTGGTTCGAGCGTCAGGATACGCTTGTCCAGCTTATCCTCCAACACATCCACCTCATCGACGTCCATTGCGGAGTCAGTCGCTATGGACGGAGCCCCCGTTACTGGATTCGCCGACAGTGCCACACCGGTACCGCTAGCATCCTTCTCGGCCACCGTATCGATTCGCTTGTTGCGTATAACGATCTGTGCGTCCACCCAGGCGACTTCCGCATCTTTGCCCTTCTGAAACTCCAGCTGCGAGACTAGCGCCTCCGTCAGACGCACCTGATAGATGTGGGTTTCCGTAGTGGCATCGATGATCTCGCCTCGATTGGGAGTGAACACGCGGGCACCGATATTCTGCTGGCAGTGCTCTGCAATGTGTGCCGTGTTGGCGGACGATCCTCGCACCACCACGACACGTCGCGGGCGAAGTTGTGAGAGAATTTTGAGCAACGATTCACCATCCGAACGACCTTCAAAATCGATAAATTGAACCTGGGCGTGCACTTCGATGGTTTTCCGCGCTTGAACGCATTTGGTCGGTTTATCGAGTAACGTCACATCTTCGTCCTTCTCCTTTTTGATGTCCTCCGTCTTGATGCCGTTCTCCTTGTTATCGTCCCCGTTGGTTTCAGGGCCCAGATCCACCATACGATAGTCCTCTGGCTGTATAATTTCTCCGTACTCATCGTACTTGATCTTTTCCTCGTGGAACGGAAACATGGCGTAATGCTTTTTGCTCGATTTAAAAAATCCAGTATGCGACCGGCCTTCCGGGCGCACCACGATGTCGTGCTTGCCCGTGATAACGTTCATCTCCAGTTCGTCATCAGAGTCGGAGCTGCTTTCATCCAGGTCGCGTTTTTTAATCGATCGGTTCAGCTTTTCGCCCTCCGTTCGCATATACTCTTCCAGCTCCGCACCCTCCAACTCCACCCTGCGCCGAACGTCCATCTCAATCTTACGCCCATTGCCACCGTTATCAATGAGGTCGCGAGCCAACGTTCCTGGCGACGAACGGTTCGTTATGATGATGCTGTTTGTGGCCTGCGGTGCCCATTGGATGAATAGCTCCCGCGAGAAACCACTCTCCATATCGGCGGAACTGGCCAGAACCACTTTGGGACTGGGAACCTTTGCCAGATCTGCCATCGTATGGCAAAGCCGCAGATGCTTGAAGGTGAAGGGATTGTTCCGAGCACCTTCGAAACTTTTCATCAGCTTGTCGCTCATCCATTCTATCTGGCTCTTGGCAAATTCGACCACGTTGTAGCTCACATTGTTCAGTAAAGCCAGCGAGTAAGCCATGAGGCCCGATTCTTTGTTCTTCCACAACTGGTCCAGCATGTGCGCCAGCTCCAGGACACGACCGGCCGTATCCACCGTCACCAGTACGTTCCCATTGTTACGCAGGGTTTGCAGGATGTTAGTCATAAACTTTTCATCCCGTGCACGCCGTCGAGCCTGCTGGTAGCGAGCATTGTACGCATCCGTAATGAGCAGGGACGGTCGCTGCAGCTTCTCTAGCTCGCACCCGTTCAGATGTCGTTCCTTCTTGTGATTGAAGTCCGTCGCATACACAATATCCTCCTCGCCGACCTTCACTATCTTCCAGATTGTTCCACCGATGAGGTGACCGGCCGGTAAGGGAGTGATCGTGATGCCATAGCCCTTGCCCTTCATCGCGACACTTTGGTTGTACTTCAGTTGCACGATCTTGTCGAACGCCGCATCCACGTCGTCGAGTGAAAAGAGATCAAAGTCGTG
>NC_064877.1:24445000-24467500 GCF_943734665.1 Anopheles aquasalis | reverse complement strand
TCGCAATCCTACCCTGACGGCCGTCCATACTGGTGAGCGGATGAAGATTAATGGGCGCATGCGGGATCTGCTCCGGGGATTAAAGTATCTGCTCAACGTGCTCTTCAATCCGGTCGTAATCTTCAAGTAGTAAAGTGTGTTATACTTTTGTTCAATGACGCCTGCTACTTGCACTCGCACTTTATTATATTGATAACTCCGTAATCGATGCTGGTCAATACAAACCGTTTCTGTTCGTTCGCTAGTCTGTTTCGTGTGGCCGGATGCACGTGTGTATTTGTAGCTATCCACCGTTGCGTCTCGTCGGTATTATTTGATTAACGAGTTTTCCTGCGTCCGTGCGTACTCTACACGTGGTTAGCCATCTGCTGGACCACCAACTGGTTAAATGAGGATGGTTATGTGCGATGTTCTCGAAGCGTTTTTTTTTAGATTTAAATTTGATTTTTGCACATTTTGTGTTGTGTTAACATTACCTAGTAAGTTATGAACAATGATAATAAAGTATATATAAAGTGTTAAAGTATCTGCCGTTCAAAGTTATTTAGGTTTGAACGACTTTCCCATTGCTGCCCATATGTACGTCGTATAAAACTGTTGAAGGGAAAAAACAGCATCGCGGATTGCGCATGCACGTCATACTCATAAATTTATATTGGCAAGGAGAAAGATACATAACTTTGCCCAACAGATTACAGAGAGGATCGTCAACCTAGAATCAACAATCCTGATGTTTCCCAAAAGAAGGAAAGAAAATAACCCAAAAAAAAAACAAATTATTCGATGGGAAGACGAAAAACACATTAACACGTCAATCGTCAAGCGAATGAAATGGATTGCAGAACGTTGCGCTACATGAGTCGAGGGGGAGGAGAAGCTGGCAAACGGTTTTTGTCCGATTCAATTTTTTACCATCCATTTGATGCCGCTGTGCGCTGAGGGGGGAAATTCCGGCATGTGACGAAAGAGTTATTTTAGAATGTAATAAACGACGAGGTACTGCTTGTATCGCTTTCGCTTGGATGGTGTCTTCTTCGGTGGGCCGACCAGGCTTGTGGTAATGATCTTGAACGAAGGATCCAGTTTTGGAGGAAGAAAGAGGAGAAGCTGGGCGAGGTGGACGACTTGGTTCGCTTTTTTTGTGTAACATGATTCAGTACTCACCACCCCCAAAAGGCAACTGAAACCGGAACCAGACGTCTTTCGATGGATGATTTTTGTTTTTTTCCCTTTACATTAAGTTACATTTTGATTGCTGTTTTGCTGACTTTACTGTTTAAAATGCGCAAAACCTTCACAGATAGATGTTTCTGGTCGGATGATTCTAAGTTGATCGTATTCTATTGGTATCCGATGAATTATGCCTAGAAAATCATTTAATTTGATTGTATGGTGAAAGAACACACTGTGGTTCGAATCATAAAGAATGAAATAAGAACGAATTGCAATTACATTTTTCATTATTTTTTTTATCAATTTACAGCTTTATTGTTCTACATAACGTTTTTATTACATAACGTTACATAACGTTCAATGTACGTACAGAGCACATCCTGCTAACTTTAACAGAGCATAGTTGAAACATATCACTAAAATAAAAGAGAATAATGCACGTCTAAAATACCTGTTTGGAGCCCAGATTCTCTAAAAGTTGCCCTGTAAGCCGGACAAGACATTTGTGTCGGAGTCATGTAGCATCAGCATCTCTTTTACCCCGTCCCCATTCACGCTTCGAGTTCCTGTAATACATTTGGGGCAGACACCGGTTTCGGTGTTCTGGTTTACATCAGCGGAGAAGTCAAGAGCTACGTGCAGTAGGAGAGGAGTAATGCTATGTGTCTGCCGGCGTCTGCCCGGGGGCCTTCTAATTGCTTTCACTTTCCATCATCCCTTAAATTCTACTCGCGAACCGACATGCCGAATGGTCAGGGATTTGCCTTTTTGGTGTGGTAAGCACGTACCCACGTTGGAGATGAAACCATGGAATCCTCAATTTCTTTAGGCTGGATCCGGGGAATCATAATCCGGAAACATGGAACAGTACACATAGAATAGGAATACAAGGCATCGGGGATGAATTTGAAACACACCAACGAGGATGAAGCAATTGATGCGGACCGATTGCAACAGACAGCCAGAGAGCATGACGCATCCATTCCGTCACCGTCCAGCGGCCAAACTCGTTAGACGCGTTAGTAAGGCACTCGCTAGATGCGCATACATTCCATTTGGTTCTTAAACAACATCAACAACTATACAACCTCTGCTGCTGCCGCCACGCTGCTCTGTTGTGCATTGTGGTGGACTCATGAATATGCTTAAGCCACCGAGTAGCAGATGATGGCTGGACTGTTGCTGGAGTTAGGCAAGCGAGCGAGGCGCACATAACTAATGGAGCTAAGAACTAAATAGCCACGGGGAACGCGGTTAAATTGTGAGTTCACCAAACACGGACGGGACCGTCCCTACCATTGCTTCTTTATGGCTCTCGCCTCTCTTTACGTCTCTCGACGACGATCATGGTAACTAAGGTATACGATCACCTAAGGCTCCCTCCTTTTCCACATCTTCCGAGATGACTGTCTAATTTCATGGGTTGTACAGTTGAAGAAGATCTACAGCCAAACGTTTGTTTTTCATTTCTTATCCTACACCAGCTTCACATCTTGCCCGTAAGCCGTCGGCAGCACAACAGTAGACTCACGGTACGATCGCTCTGACCCCGTGCCGAGCCGAAGACCATTCTTCCAACAGCCATTCCCCATAAAATGCCTCCTTTCATTTCGCCTTTCTCCACTGTCTTCGGCTTGGGTCATCGCGACCCAAAAACCCTTCCTTTATCTTATCACAATCGTCTCTACATCAGGTATCCCGAAGCACCAACATCATCGGCTCGTAACAAAGCAAAGCAGACTCGCTGCTCAGCGCGGACCTATGGTTCACTTCTCGTCGCCGTCGCCGTCGTCGTCCACCACGATCGCACCGTGGCGACGCAGAAGCCGAACCACCGTGACCTTCTCTATTTGTCCTTCTTGATCGACTTCAGCTCCTTGCGCGTCCGGAAGCCCCGGAAGCTGGCCTGTATCTTGGTCGCCGCATCCGACGCTACCTTCTGCTTTTTACGCACCAGAAAACCGCGCACGTTGGCCTGGATCTTGGTGGCGGATTTGTCCTCGACAGTGACCGATCCGTGACCGGTTCCGGCCCCGACTCCGACACCGACTCCTTGGTTGCGGCCAACCACTCCAACCACGGCTGCTGCGGACGATCCTCCTACGCCACTGCCCCCGCCGTTGGCGATGCCATTCGCTGTTCCGGCCCCACCCTTGCTACCCTGGCGCATCTGTTTGCGCACCCGGTAGCCACGGAATCCGGCCTGAATTTTTGTGGCCGCATCGTCCTCCGACTGCGACGAGTTCGGTGAGCTCGGATGGATGTGCATCTTGTGCGAATGATGGCTGGAGAGGAGTTTTCCCTCTGGCTGCCTTCTTTTTCAACCTTTCCTCAATACGCACAGCAGACACACGAGCAACAGCAGCAACCAAGCACCTTACTCTGCGGAAACCGGTTTTTTCCGTCGATTTTTCTCCGTTTGACCTGAGGGCAGCAGGGACCAGGGCTGTTCGGCTGTTTTGGGCGGGTGATCACTGTTTTGCTGAAGCGCCGCACCTTTAGCTCGAGCAACACTAAACAGATGCACACACGGGGTGTGGTTCGATCGAATCCGCTGAACTTTCACCCGTGTTCTGCGACCGACAAACAATTTTCACTCTCGTTCTCGTTGTTTGAAAATTCAACAAACACACGCGATGGGGGGTGGCATGTGCGGCCTATGCCTAGACGGTTTCGGTACGCTAGTGGCCACGATCACTTGGGACCAAGTATGCGAACGGATTCCACGGGCAAACCCCACTGGGAAATGATCACCAAGCGTAAACTGAACAGACACTGCGTGCGGTAAGATCGGAACGAAATTGGATTCGATGGAGGCACAAGTGGCACCTCACTTCACTAAGAATGGACTCGCTAGTAGACAGAAGAGCGCTTGCGAGATACACGACTTCACTGGTCGACGGTTCTTGACGGTTTATCTCGGCTTCGTCGCCGAGAGCCGAGCCGAACCGCGTGGGGTGGCCACCACTGTTTTGGGTTAACGGGTTAAGCGCTGTGTGGTGCGTCATCATCTCCCGGAGACCGGAGAGCGGCCAACTCGCGAGAGCGAGAGCGCGGACCAAACGTCCGACGGCACAACAGACGCGCAATGCGATGGCGCGCTGTTTCTCTCGTTGTTGAAAGATTAATGAGCTCTTTCGTGGGAGATGCTGCTACAGCTGCTGCTGGTACGCGTCCCCCACTTTACAGCGATGTTCCGTAAGATTGTACCTACAATCCCCCGTCCCGTAGTCGCCCTAAAGGGTGGTGCTGCTACTGGAAAAGATCACCATGCACCGATAGGGAACGCTTTGGCCAGTTTAGGAAAGCCGTTTGCTAATTATCAGCCACTATAAACGGTTCTGTAAGTGCGTCTGTGTATATGGTTAACATTTCAATCATTCATCCATAATGCATGGCGATCGTACGGTCGATCGTACCCTTACCCCACTAGAATGCAGGCATCACGCACCTATCGACGTCATCATTCAGGCAGCATCCAGTGAGCTGATTGAGCTCAGCCTCTGCTCGATCACACCCGTCACGATGATCGCGATGCCTGGAGCCAGCCGGCCCAAAAAACAACAAACAACAAATGGCGCAACACGCAATCCGGTCCGACCCTTCGCGACGCTCCGAGAAGAAGAATGGCGAGCGTGTGATCCGATCTTATCCATCTTGCCCTCGGAGGCAGAAGAAGGGCGAAACGTGCTTCATTTGAAATGGTAATACGCAACGCAAAATATGCCAAAAGTAGCGGAATACAACTCCGGTCGGCCATTGAGCTGCAGCAGGTCATCCGTTCAATCCGTCCATGCCGGTGGCTAAGCACGTTTACCTATTGTGATCACATGGAGCAGCGCATTATGTTACACTGATTGCGAGTGTATATTGTGGCTTCTTTTGATCGGTCATCGTTGGGAAACGGTGCAATGAATTATTGTCTGTTTCCTCTCAATTCAACCGGAGCGTGCTGCGTCCATCAAACCATTATCAGTCAGCAACAGTGGACCGATATGGTGGTCGCTTCACGTCTGTCGTTTCCTGTTATACCTCGTCGCACCACTGGGCAACCTGAAATGGGACGCTGGGCGGGGATTTGGTGGGAAAACCCAGTCACCCAAGGGGGGTGGGGAAATTCTATACAAAAGAGAACGAACGCACTGGCCCCCGCAGATGAAACGTTACGGTGCAAACCTACGTCAATCGTTACTGTCGGACAAAGCGTAACCGATGTGGCCACTGCTACTGCTGCTGCTGCTGCTGCTGGTGACGATCATGCCGTGGGTCCATTTTCCATATATAGTACTGGGGCTGCCACATAGATTTAGTGTTTTTTTATAATAAATTCTCGTTGACTCGTGTCCAAGAACGAGTTTCAAAAAAAGATACACGCGCGACGCAATACTCGTAGAGAATTGTTCGTGGTGCTACGAAATGATGATGCGTGGTTACCACTCTATGGGCTGGCGTTGTCCCCAACACGCGTTACAGGTTTTTGGTGGTCTTTTGCTGCACAGTTCATTGATTGATTTAGAGTAAACAACTTCCTATGATAGGGAGAAGGGGGTATGGTTGTGCCTAACAATAGGTATGATTGTGTGACCAAATGATTTTGCGACGTAGCATTGCTTGAACTAACCATTGAATGTATTGTGTGTGGCAATCGAAACAGTATGATCGATTTTACAAAATAACGCATTTTTTAGATAGTTTTGTGAAAAGTTTATTTCAATAACAACGTTTGTTTTTACATTTCTTCCTACCAAATACAACGTTGAAAGTCCAAAGTATTTCATCCCTTGCTGGATAGATCAAATGTGGTGTTTTTGAAAACATTGTTCAACACACAAATTCCAAGAAATTTTAAATTCCATTAGTAAATGCTAGTAGTTGCGGATTGTAAAAAACTAGTTTTCTGTTTCTAAAATTTGATTTAACTGCATATTATTCGTGTATTTACAGCTATTTTAAAACACCTTAAGGCCCTTTTCGAACCTTTATACATAGCATCAATACTAATGTTCTTGAATCATAACTGGGTCTCAATTCTGACCAGCATCGCGCTGCCCCAGTTTCACCATCGCAGACACTGCACTGCAACGTGGGCAACTTCCACAGCTGATTGATATTTTTTCTACCATTCATCCACACTGCCTGGCCACTGCACTGCCACACAAGTAACGGAAAATGGCATTTTTCATTCGCCTATTCTTGATGTGACCAGCAATTGCAAATCTCTCCCTTGCATTGGTCGCCGCATGCATTCCAGCGACACAAAAAAAACCAATTCTCTACCGGCTCTTTTGTCTGCCTGAAACTGAATCAAGTTTAGTCACTTGCACCAGGCCTCGTGCACCGTTCTCCGACGACCGAACGCTGAAAATGGGAGAAAATTCAAATTGCATTGCCACCGATGTCGCCCTAGTCCAGAGCTGCTTCAATGGGGTTTTAATGATGATACCGGCATTCAACTCCTACACACCTAGGCCCCTCACCTGTAGGCCAGGATTGTCTAGTATTCTTTCATGTGGCTCATAATTTCTTCTCCGCGTTCTAATCTAATGTAAAATTGGAATGCAGTGCAATGGAGGCGCGGATAGCACAAAGCGGCAGGCACTTAATAAAGCGAAGGAGAATAAAGCGAGGGAGGTGGGGTGGATTCTGTTGCATAAATAAAGCAACTCAAACGGCGATGAATGTGTGTCCTATAAGCGGGAAAGCGGTGACAGTGGCTGGCAACTGGAGGCTCTAGAAATGAGTCCGCCAAACCGCCGCACGTCATCGCCGTCGCGGCGATAAAACGATGAAGTGGTAATTGAACTGAAAAGAAACGATTGAATTGATCGGGAATTTTCGCTACATCTTTGGGTGGTTTGTTGTTCGTCTTTTGCTCGTCTAAACCAATATGCAATCCCACTGTAGAACCTTTTCTAAACAACCCACACAGACGCACATCGAACGGTTGCATAATTGAGCTGCTCTGTCTTTGGGTTCACGTGACGCGCTGGGGACACTATTTACTCTTACGGAGCTGGAAGTGGAGTGCCGAGGGCCAATTGGAAGCAATTAAATAGTCCAAACAAAGTTAATAGCTCAGCGATGACCCGCTCGGCACACTGGTCTGTTATGACGCCACAGATTTGTTTTTCAATCCAGCCAATATTCCTTTGAATTCCTAGTTGGTCGCCTGGTAATGCATTTAACGATCATGCCAGATTGGTGCTTGGGTTGCTAAGCTAGAATCACGGACAATGGTTTCCTTGGATGAATTGAATTGCATTCGAGATCACGAGCCACCCTCACGTTCGCTAAACAGTTCGAGATCATGACGACACCATTTAAATGAATGTGTTAAATATTTGAAATCATTTGCACAATTCGTCATTGGGTTAAGTAATATGTATTTAATATTACATTATTAGCTACGAAAACATTACGTAGTGTTGAGCATGGCCCTTATGTTATGAAATTTGTATGTTTGGTTTGAAATATCTTACTGAGAGGACGGGCCGAAAATCTAACATCCTAGAACCGGAAGCTGCAAGATATGTCACACACTAAAAATCAAATGAAAGCTACAGATGACCGACGGAACCACCCCTTTTTCACTTATCTCACGGAACTAACCGCCATTTCGTTCCTGTGCCAATCGCGGTGTAATTACTTTTGGCTTGTGGCTGGCAGGACTATAAACCATCCTCAACATCAACATTCAGACCGGGCAGATCTAATTTCTCTCGCTATTTCATCATATTTACATTCGCTCCACCTTACATAAAAGAAATGGTTCGACGTTTGCTTCCCATCCCTGTTCTATCATGGTACGAAAATAAAACTCTAACAACCAACCATCCATCCATGTCGTTGCCGTCATTAAAATGTAGTCACGACACCAGAAATGCATAACAAAATTCCGGTGGACATTCCGGTGAACGTGACACGAGTAGCATGTCGCGCGTAATGGACAAACCCACAGACCGCAAGCCTTCCCCTCCGCCATTAATCGTGTATAAACACAGCAGAACGTTAGTGGTAGCGTACGCAATGTAGCCTACAGTTAGCTCAATTTAAAGATTCTACAAAGGACGATTCCCCAAACAACCTAACAGATAAAGTAACGGCCATTTATAGAACTTCGAAAATGCTCGCACCAATTGGCACTCTTCTAAACGAACCGTACGAACCCCGTCGGCGCATCCTCTCGCTGAAGTAAGCTAAGATCTCGTGCAAGGTCATATCCACTTGAGTGGGGCCACTATAATGCATCGCGCCACCACAAACCATATAGTTTGCCGTTCCCTCTACCATCTACGGTTGAATCCGGGAATCGTAAATTGCACTTCGCAGCATTTCACACCGTCATAATTCTCATCGTGAACATTTCTGTCGAGATGTCTTACTATTCGGACCGCACGATACCTGCAGATCGCGTTGGAGGATATGTGCAGCACCGCGTTATGGCAGCGAACACACGGCCAATCGGGTGGGGTATGGGTGATAGTTTATTTTCACCATAGTTTGTAGCTGCCAAACGGCTGAGGAGCATCCCGTCCCCGGTTTCTGATCGTCGATGTAAGGCCCTGTAACCGCCAACGGTCATACTTGAACTTTCGTTAAAATATGACTGACCGGCGACCGGGGTTAAAATCCGACTCGTGTTTGACGTACCCCGGGGTTCTTCCCCGCGGGATCTCGCCAAACAGCCACCGGAAGTGTTGGTGGTGTGCACCACTTAGGGTGCACTTGCCAAATAGCGAACGAAGGGCCCCCCCGAACCAAACCAAGGGAGCGCAGCACGTGCGCCCGCGGCGCTGCGCTGCATTCTAAGCCGGCGATGATGGTGAAGCATCTGCGGCCGCTCTGGCCGAAGGGAACATTCGGGTGGGCCCACCTCCCTAGTGCGATGATCGCCTTCGAGGTTAGGCGATCATGGCAGGATGTTTTCTTTATAAGCCGTGGCCGGTGCAAAACAGCCAATAACCCTTCCAATAACAGTGGCTAGCAGCTTCCAAGCAGCAACAGGAGATAAACACATTTCAGATGAATATTGAAATTAAATTAAACTTTTTTTTAAATCATTAGCCAACTCTCAATAGCCGTATCATGGTTAGGTTATCTTCGGTAGAATTAGGAAGAAAACATACGTTTTTTAAAATATTTTTTTAGACAACTAATCTTAGGTTTGGTGTTGCAGATCACTGGAACTTTCGATCGCTGAAAGATTCCAGGACCAATCAAGTACAATTAGTAATCCATTAGAATCAATTTTCAGTCCAAATAGCCACATTAGGCCATATCTGCAGCTTATGCTAAACATAAGTGCAGCATAACCGGTTAGTTATAGAAAAATCATCCACCAAACGGATCCATTCCTTCGAGGTGCCGGCAAAATTGGGACAGGAACTGTACGCCCTGAACCAGGGCGTAACAGAATGCTCATACTGTTGATGAAAGAATGTTCAACAAATCATTGACAGTGGCCATCGGGAGAGGAGACCAACCGGGAGGATGTAGCACACCAGCCGTATGGTAAGGGCAAGGGCAGTGGCGAAAGCGGAATTTTTGCTGACCATGTGCGTGTTTGTGTGTGCGTTTGTATGTGGGTTTTGGGTGTATGATACCTATTAATAGCCCAACAAGTCCATCCTTCGCTACGGGTGCTGCTATACTGCTACTGAACGATGACAGACCAACGCACTCCAATTGGTTCGACGGCTGTAACTCTCTGTCCCCTTTTTGGCTAGCTGGTCAACAGTGAGTGAGACACCATTCCATCTCACCCTCTCCATTTTACTCCTCTGCTTCTCTCTCTCTTTCTCTCTCTGTGCTTCGAATATGATCTTCGGACCCAACGGAAGATTTAGGTGATCTGCCAGAACCGATCATGCAAGCGCGCGAGAGCGAGCAAACGATCGCGCATCGTGGGATGGGACCAAACACACACAGGAAATGAAGTTGTTTTTTCCTCAGTCGATTGACACCACACGTAACTGCTACGCCATTTGCCAAACCCCGGATAGCTTACCGTCACACCACATACGTCCCGGGGGCTGGCGGATCCTTCACACCAACGCCGGTGTCAGAGGTAGCACCGCGAGCTAGACCGGCCGGTCATCATCGGTGAGCAACCAAAAACCAAAAACACATTAGCGACATTTTTCGATAGATGCCAAGGTTACCAACGCCACTGGCACTGGCAGTGGTTCTGTGCGATGCAAACGATGCGCTCGTGTAGATTGGCCGGAAACCGGGCATGGGCCAAACGCGCCCGCACCGCAGTCCTCCAGCGCACTTAATCCCATCCCAAGCCGAAGATGCGTCGCATCGTGCGCTTTATTTATTTTGCCCTCCCCCACAGGTATAGAGCGATCCCATCATCGTTCCATGGGATGGCAGCAGATGGAAGTCTTCGCATTCGGAACTTACGTGACACATCCTTAGTGCCGCGTCCCGTGACCCGGTTCCTCCCGGTTGTGAAAACATCGCCATCGTCCACCTTGCTCGCGACACTTTAGGTCATAATGGTTGGAGTTGTTCAGAAAGCCGGCCCACACGAACGAAGCAACGAATTCGCGTCCAATTGTCGATTGACGTCAGTAGCGGTAGCAATGCAGATGAACAACGATCACTGCTAGAGGGGTGTGTATGTGTGCCGGTGTCTCCGTATGTGGACCTCCGTATGGGCGTCGTGTCCCGATTGGTCCCATGTTGAAGTGAGGAATTTAAACCGTTTCGAGGCTCCTCACCACGCGTCTCCACCATCTGCTTTAGGTCTTTTGGTCGGACTATGACGAGTCCACGCTGACCACACCCGCGGGGACAGCGGCTTTTACGTGCGTAATTCAGATCCGTATCGACCGCAGAAGGTCTGGCGACCGCGTGCATGCGGTGCCCACCTCCATCAGTGCCACTTGGACTCAATTAACCTTTCGCCAACCTTGCGGCAGTCTACGCGCGTATGGTCCCGAAATACCTTCCTCGCTATCGGCATGGCATGGAATCCAGTTGAGTAAGATCCTAGTTATGAGACCCTGTCGGCGGCGTAACTCATTTATGCTTTTACTGAATGCAACATGAAACCATTTAGTCTAACCATTTACGATTTAGCAAAGGGCCAAAACAGTAATGGGAAACGTATCCTTCAACTCGTACACCAGGTGTTTTCTCGGCGTCTTTCTTTGTTTCTCAAATAGTGGCCCACATATTTGTCACGTACTCAGAAGAAAGGAGTACCACCATTCATTGTGAGGTAGATTTCCGACCGTGAAGCAACACTTTCTTCGCTCTGTGCCGGGATGCACTCCAACCTTAATTGCTCACCACTGTCATATACCTGATAAGATTCGAATTGCGATCAATTATTATCGGCTTATGGACTGGTCGTATGTTTAATTCGTCTTTGTTAAAATGCCGTTTGTACTACTTTTTTGAAACAGAAAAAAGTGTTTACTGGCTGCCAAGGTCAACAAAAGGGGGAATGGCTAAGAATTTACCTGCCCTTATGCAACGGTATTATCTAAGGTCTTAAAACATCATTACCGTGCTTGTTGTACCTGTAGCTTCCGTTATCAGTGAGATGTGTGTATGTATAGAGCTGTAAGAGCTTAAGCAAACATATTTTCGACCTAAAAAAATGATAAGCAGTCGCTACAAATCTAGGTTGATGATAAAACCATAATGACAACCCCATCATCGGTGCGGCCCAGCTAGTGCTAACGAATAAAAGATTACTGCCGGCCATTGGTCATTGGCCTGCATTAAACAGCATCGCGGCCAAGGTGAATTGCGTAGCAGCACAAGAAACCAGAAGAGCCGAGTGTACGAGTATGCAATGGGTTTCGTTTAGTTTAAAATATAATAGAAAATATTTACAATCATTCCGATATTTTATTAAATATTTTGCCTAAGACCAGGCCTTAAATCATGCACTATTATTCTCTGGGATCTACAAAAGGACCCCTATAACCTTCCTAAGGACCTTTCATTAAGTACCATGTTGACGCCGGTTACAATTTAATCATTTCAGTAGCATACCGAGAAATTTCGATAAAAAATAACACATTTACCGAAATACACTGTCGTTGATCGATTAAAATAGCACTTACGTATTAGTAGTTAGTCTATGAATATTCTACAAATGAGTTAGAAACCACATCATTGCAATCAGCATAATATAGAAATTTTAAATTTCATTCCTAATTTCGATTTAATTATGTGAATCGACCGACGATGGTTCAAACCTTTCGAGTTACTAATACGGCTAGTTCGACAATCCAGTGCAGTCGTAGCCGAATATATACTAAAGGGGCACTATATGCGCCCAAACAATGTCTTTTATAAGCAACCGGCCGACAACAATGCATGCAGCGTATTGAAGCAACCGACAGCGGATCGTGTAGCAGATTGCAGCCCTTAAAACAGTACCTCCGGCACCGTTTTCCACGGATGTCATACCGGCGATGTAGCGGCAGAATGTTGCCAAGCGGAAGCGTATACTAGCGTCATTGTAATGTACATTGTATAATCAGTGCAGTGGTGCTAAATAGGGAGTTCAATTCAGTAGAAGGCAGCAGATGACCGGACCGACCAACGGGAACAACCGGACCAGTTGAATGACGAAAAACAAAAAAGAAACGCGTTGGCATTCGGTAAAGTGCTAAACATGTCATTAGCTGATAGCGATAAGGGTATATTTAATAGCCGTACTAACGGTGTTGAAACAATACAGTACTCGGTAGAACGAGAAAAGCGAAACAGCGAGCATGCACGCGCGTCTAACACTAAAACACTCTTGAAATACTGGGGATTCACTCAACGGTTGTCTCGCTGGTGACTGGAGCTGGAGCTGGAGCTGGACCTGCGGAAACCGAAGCTTCCTACTTCCGTTTACCATCGCTCATCATCCCGGCACTGCTGATTCGCTTGCGCATGTGCTTCGGCAGCACCCGGATGACGGACGAATCAATCTGTACCGGCATCGTCCGTTGTCGGGCAATCAGCAACAAATTCTGTACATCCAGCGGTGCTACCCGGTGGCTGCTGAGCACTTTCGTTTGCGATCGGATCGGCTTCGGTACGGCTACGGTACCGAGTTCCCGGTGCTGTGGCCTTGGTTCATCCGGTGCTGCAAGAAACGGTCCGGCAAGGCACAAGCAAAACAAGAAACACTAAGATTCTGCCCATCGCGACTGGCACCATAAGCAATCAGCCAAACGTTGGCCAGCGTTCCCTACTAACTTGGTTGCGATTGGGAGTTGTTGCCACCGTCGTTGTCGTTTTCTTTGTCATGCTCATCACTTTTGGCCCTCTGGTCGGCTTCTGGAACCGGTACTACTGGCGGATCCTGCAGAACTTCACCGGTCACGGGTTGCGGAGATACCGGCACCTTACCATCCCCATCTCCGGCCAGCGATGATTTGCGATCCGTGGATGCGTTGGTTGATTTGCCGGAATCATCATCGGGCGTAGAGTTTCGCTGCATGGCCACACCGCGGGTCAGTGTCATGCGTCGCGCCACCGTATCATAATCGTCGATGTTCAAGCTGTACATAGGACGCCGACCACCGGTCCCGAGCGGGACGTGCAGGCTGGCATTGTTGGAATCACTCTCCTCCCCTCCATCTGCCAGCGCACCAAGACCCGAACTGCCCGTCGCGGACTGGTCTCGCTTCTGGTCTAGCTTGATCTGGATTACGTTGGCCGCACTGTTGTTGTACTCTTCGCCACTTTCTGCCGATTGATCCTCGGTGAAGGTGCGCATCGTGCTGTGATAATCCCGCAGCAGGCGCTTCTTGTGCGTCCGGTAGGACCGCTGGATCTTGGTGGCCGCTTCGGCGAACGCTTCGTCCTGCTTATTCTGTTCCTCCCGCTCGATGAACTCGTCGAGCGACTGGTCGATGGCGGCGTTCCCGAACGACGCGTACGGTATGTTGGAGGACGTGTTCTGGGAGTGTTTCCGCAGATAGCTCCGCTTGCTGCCGGCCTGCTGTATCGTGGCCTGCGACGCGATCGTTGATTCCGTATCGGTCGAGGCAATCGTTTCCAGAGCCGTTCGCACCTCGGTTTCGTCGTTGGCCGGTTCCTGTGGTGAGCGGGTCGGATCGAAACAATCGGAATCGGCCACCGATACGGATGAGGCTAGAATTTTGTTCTTGATGTGACCGATGTAGTAACCATCGAACTGATCCTCTTCCTCCACGTAACTCGTACCGTCCGTCGTTTCGTCGTCCTGCGCCGTATCGTCGAACCGCTGCAAATCCGCCATCTCGGTCATGCATCGTCGCATGAGAGGACGCTTGGTGGTAAGGTTTTCCGGACTAACACCTTCACCCTCATCCGCCTGCCTCGTTTCTCGCTCATGAAGCTGATCTTGGAACTGTTTCGAGCGCATCGATACCATAACCATCGGGTTGAAGGCGTCGTCTTTCTCACTTGCCTCCAGCGATGTCTGAGGCTCGAGTCCGGCTGCCGGATCAGCCTCCACTCCTGCTTCCCCATCACTGGACGCCACCTTAAGCCCTGGGTCAGCTTCAGTGATGGGGACTTCGTCTAAAAAATCATCGGTAAATGTACGCTTGGTACCATCATCGGGTGTCGGTTGTACGGGCGGTTCCTCTGCCACGACCACATCATTATCATCATCATTTTCGTCTTTTGCAGCAGCAGCATCAGCAACAGCATTGTCTTCGTTGTTGGAAACAATGTCGACAGGACCGTCCTTTTCTTCCTGATTCTCCAGAGCGCTTTTCTTGAGACTGTAAAACAATGCTTCAGCCGAATCTTTACTGAGCTGGCTGAGATCTACCTTCTTTATCTCCTCGAGCTCCTGATCCTGTTTCTTCTCAACGATCTCTTCCACGGGCTCTGGGAGAGCGGAGCTCGTGGGTGAAACTTGACGCTTAATGCACGGCTCTTCCTTCACTTCCTCAGGAGATGGCCCCGGAGGATCATCTACTACCTTCTGTGAGGAATTTTTTTCACCAACGCTGGGGATTTCATCGGACTGTTGCTGTGCATTGTCTTCATTAGTAGAATCTGTTTTTGTGTCCTCTATTTTAGAGGTACTATCAGGCATACTCACATCGACCGTCGCGGTTTCTGTTGGTGCTTCAATCTCTTTCGTTTGCTCAGTGTTTGCAGTGTCTTCGGATCCTGTTTGATCCAGCAGTTCGGCAGGCTTTTGTTCATCTGAACTGGCTGAATTAAGAACGACAGGTAGTTCAGGCTCATCTTTAACATCTGCAATGCTATCCTGCTGTTCTACATCAGCTACAGCGGTGATCACCGGCGGTTGCTCCTTCAATTCCTCTTCACCATTTGCGCCAGATCCTTCGTTTACCGATTGATCTGGAGGTGTGGGTTGTGAGGGTATTTCAATTTCACTTGATTCATTTACGACATTCGCCGCAGCTGCACCGTCACTCTCCGGCATCTGTTCCTTCTGTGCTTCGTTAATGTTTACCTCTTCTTGTGGTGATTCTGGTGCTGGTTTCTCTTCTTCTGTTGTTGCAACAATCTCGGCATGAGCAGAGTCAACAGTAGATTCATCATTTGCTAGTTTATCGGACGTGAGTTGCTCAACCTTAGGCTCATCCGCGGATGCCACATCTTGTAGCAAAGGATTTTCTATTGGTTCTTCGGTTGAGGCCTTTGCCTCACTCTTTAACTGTTTCTCGTCTTCACTAGATAATGTGACACATTCTTTTTCTGCACTTCCTATTGGATTGGGTTCACTTTCTTTTGACTCATTGGAATCTTGAGCCGTTGGCTGCGGTGAAATGGTTTGATCGTTAACTGATTCTTCATTAGCTGGTTCAGGATTAAGTGATTCTTTGTTAGCTAGTTCTACATTAGAATCTCCACTAGCAAGTTTCTTGTTAGTATCTTCACCGATTGGTTCAATATTTGAATAAGGGACCCGCGTTTCATTATTCGTTGACGATGGTTCAGAAAATTGCGCCGCAGCATTATCTGTCGTTACAGCTTGTGCATCCGTTACAGCATCGATTGACGAATTGGATTCTTCCAAAGCAACTTTGCCTTTCGCATCATCTTTCTTTTCGCCATCATTCTCAGTCAAATCACCAACGTTTTCTTGAGGAACATTCTCAATATCTTCTTTTGCATCACTCTGCTCTCCGGACGCTTCCAACGATTCTGTCGAGGGAACCACAGCATCAGCTTCTGCGTCATCAGGCGATAATATTTCTTTCTCATCCTTAGAAATTTCCAAATTATCTGACGATTTAGCAGTACTAGCCGCAGGAATTTCATCAGCTGCTATCGGCGATTCTTCTGGTAGCTTATCATCCGACTCTACAGACTCTATTTCCAATTCGTTCTTCTCTTCTTTACTATTGGTACGTGATAATGCTTCTTCCACTGGTTGCGAAACAGACGATGGAGGAGTCTCGACCTTCGGATCCGATTTCTTATCATTCAAATCATTATCTGGTAACGTGTCTGCCTGACTGTCCGGTTTAGAAGCCATCTCTGGAGCAATTTCTTCAGCAAGTTTTCCCTTAGACTCGTCTACCTCATCAATTGAAGCCTCATCAAGCGCTTGATCACCAGAACCATGCTCATTTTCATCATCATCACCGAATCTGGATGCTATTTTATTAGTTTCATCAGCCACCGGCGTTGGCTGTGTTTGCAACTCAACCATTACATCACTAACCGCATCATCTTTAGCTTCATCTGCGTCTGTTTTTTTGCTTTCAACATGTTGATCCTTCTGTTCAACTTCAACTGACGCAACCTGTTCGTCTTGTAGTAAATTGCCAACAGCTACATTTGCGACGATCTCATCGCTACTAGGAGGAACACTTTCCTCCGCTTTTCCGGCAGATTGCGGACGTTTTTCCGGTGCTTCTGTGTTGAGGGGGTGATCGGTAGTTTGCTGATCGTCAACTGATGGCTCATCGATGACACCATCGTTCGAAATAACGATTTTCTCAGCCGCAGCGCCGTCCATCTGCACCATACCGACTTCGTCCGATCCCTCCTTCTCTGCCTCTTCGGTAGCACCATCTTTAGACTCACCGTCCTCCTGCTTAATGGTTGACATCACGTCAAGGTCAGTTGGTATTGCGCTTTCCGTAACATCTTGCCCACCTTGCTTTGATGCATTCTTTGCATCTGAATCGTCTAGCTTCAAATCCTCGGCCGCTCCTTCTGCTGGTTCGTCGGAATGCTTTTCCAATAAATGATCAACATTCGCATGCATGAAGCACGTTTCCAAATCCTGCAATGGCACGCTATCAACTACGACGGATGCTTCCGTTTCGGTAACGTCGGCAGTGCTGGGGGCCGTACCAACGTCATCCACACTCTCCATCGGTTCGTCGTCCTCCTCCGTTTCCTTACTAACACCGTCGGAATCCAGCATCTGCTCATCATCCAGCACGGTCAGAACGGCCTGTTCGGCCTCGACGGACTGTGCACTAACGACTCTGGCCGCGGGTTGCGCCTCTGGCGGATTGTAATGCACTCGGACCACCTCCTCTTCCACAACCGACACGGGAGCCGCCTCTTCGGAAAGCTCTGAGCTTTTCCTTCGTGACATCCGCTCAACCTCAACCCCATCGCGATGCACCGCGCCACTTTGTACCTCGGTCACGGGATTTTCCTTCTCCGCCGACGATGGCTTACGCGTTCGGCGACGCCTCGTACGGCCACGTGTCTTCGAAGCACTCTCACCACTGCCCGTATCGTCCGCATCACCATCACCTTCATCACTAACCGACGACTGCTTCCCGGGTGCTAGACCCAACTTCTCGCGCGTTTTTTCCTTATAGTCCGCATACACCTGGTACGCGTTGAAACTCTGGTAGCCCCGCTCCAGCGTGCCATCACGTTCCCGAATCAAATTCTCAAAGTATTCCGCCGCGTGTAGATAAAGATTTTCCGGGTTTTCCTTGATCACACTCTTGGCCAACCCGCGCATCAACTCGGGTAAACCGTCCGGAATTTTGGGAGCAGAAATCGGCATTCTCACTCCTGTTGCGGTCGAGTGTTAGTAGAGGAATTAGTTGACGGTCACTACACAGTATACACGGTAAACGGATGTTGAAAGGCCAGTGGGCCTTCGACGACCGATGTAACGACTGCTAGGTAAGCGAGTAGCTAAACGAATACGGACCCCGGTCGTATTCCAGGCACCTCGTAGCCTATTTCACTGTCCTTCAGCCAGCAGGTAGGGCTGAGACCCCCAACAGAAAAACACCCAAACCAATCGATACTGTTTGAGTGCTGCTAACAGCTTCAGCTTCAATGCCTCTACTCGTTCGCAAGGTTACGGGCTACGGCAGCCACGGGGTCTGCATGCGAATCGACCTGAACACCGTACTACGCACCAATCGGCGGAGACCCTGTGGTGCGCCCTGTGCGAGGAGCAGGTTGGGGTCGTCGTCGTCGTCACCGTCGTCCTAGCAACGCTGGTAGGACAACAAATCGGGTACAATCGGCGTTGTCACTCCGCTACAAGACACCGCCTGGTGCGGGAGGCTCTTTTGGAGGAAAAGACTAACACAATTAGACGAAAGCGATTATATGAGGTCAACGGTCAAAGTGAAACGCCCCAACTAACGCAACATCCGCCGGATTTAAATTCAAGTTTAACCCCCTAACGCGTGGATTCAATGTCTTTCCTATTGGTTATTACTATTAAAAAGAAATGGATACACACCCTCCAGTAGATATCCGTGTGATGGACAGGAAATGGTGTAGCAAAAAGAATGTTCCTTTTGCCAAATAGTTTCGTCAACAATTTTGAAAAAAAAACTAATCCCTGCCATGTGCTCTTTGAGTGACAGGATTTTTTTTTAGTAAACCACCAGTAACAGTCCGATTAAAAATGAATTGGCCTTCCTGCAAAGCGGACCAGTTGGATGGAATGTGTTCCATGCCAATTTGGCCGCAAGCTCTTGCCAAAAAATGTGCAGCCTGGCACACTGCCAAACCGCGGCTGAGGATGATGTTGCAGACAGTTTGGGGTACCGAGAGCACGTGAATGATGCGTGATAACGGTTAGCTGCCTAGTCGGCGACAAATCCAGTCACAATTTCAACGTTTTCTCAGTCCACTTCATCATAAGAACCGTCCAACGGTACAGCAAAAGCACCAAAAGGGACCACGGCGGTGAGAGATGATTTTTCTTTCTCTTCTCATGCCAGCACGGTGCTGCAGGACGATCACGCGTTGAAATTCAAGGACACTCGGGGCACTGCCAAACGCCAATCAAAAGTCGATGAACTCATTAAATTCGGGCTTCCAGTTACAGCGCATTACATGAGTCAGCGCACGTTCCTGAGAGTCTCGCCTATAGCCTTGGTGAACTTACAGCATTTCGCCCTTGAACTGTTGAGCACCTGGAACACGCGGTGGTTTTGGGCTGCGTGTTTGGCACTATTTGAATGATAAAATCTCGATTGAGTCGCGATGCTCGTTTGTTCTTTTTAGGTGTGAAATGCGGGCCCAAACCAACAGTCATCCAGCGTCTCGTCGGAGCCGATCCAGTTGCTGGAATGAAAAATCACCTGCTGAGTCATAACGAGAAAGCGAAATTCTTCAGGAGTACTGTCGACTCCGTGATATATTGAGCGAAAATTATCGTTTTTAATGCCTTTGTCTATCAGAGAATGTCATTAATCTGTAAAGCAATTAGTGAAACATCTGCGAAACAAAGTGATTAGCGAAAATCACATTCAATTAAAGTGGATAAGAAATTTTATAAATATCGTGAAAATTTGAATCTTTTTGAATGCTCAAAAAGCAAAAGTAAATAACATGAATAGATTAAGTTGCAGTAAAAAGGGAATAATTAAATACTATACACTATGATCGTTTTCTAGCTTCGATTTGTAGAACAAATATTAAAATCAAATATATCTTTATTAGCTCTTACGATCCCGTAGCTTAAAGCCATTTTCTTATCGCATACCCACGGATTTCTGCCTTTCACAGCACATGAATTAAGATATCCTACTCCCAAGTTCACCAAACTGCTGCAAAAACTCAGTCTCTAGCGGATGTAACCGTCCATTGGCTATGATTAGCGAGTGCAAAGGTCCACCCAGATCCACGTCTTTCATTTCGCGTAACGTACAGGCCACAATTTTCTGCGTCTCATGACCCACCCGTGCGAGCCCGACCACGAGGGACTGATCCGTTAGCGCTGATGCCGGCTCTTCCGCGGCCTCAGATGCTTTGTTTTGTACAATTTCCAACAGCTGGCCGGCCGCTTCACTTACCGACATGAACCTCGGTGGCATGTACTCGCGCTTTTTCTTCGTCAGGGACTCGAGCGTCGGTTCCTTTACCTTAATATCCAACAGGCAAAGGGTGTGTAGTCCCTGTCTGAGGTTGGCGGCAATTTTCTCGTAGAAGCTATCCGGTTTCCAGCTATCGTCCCAGTAAGGAATGGATACCGTCTCACCGAAATGGTACAGCTGTAGGCCACAGCAACCAACCGCGTTCATTATGGACGCATTGTGGACGACGGACGTTTCGATCCCTTTTTCCTTCGCCCTTAACAGCAGATCGGTGTGCGTGGTGGCTCCGAACGGATCACCGACCACAAGGAAGGCGATTGATCGGGTGTCGGCACCTTCCAGGATCTCGTCCGCCCGTTGCTCGACCATTTCCCGGTCAGCTAGTATCAGCTTACGGCCATAGAACTCTTCCTGAAATCGATGGGAGTCGATTAAGATCGTACAATAACCCTCGAGCACAATCTTTCCTACCAACTTCTCCTGGGCACAGCATAGAATTGAGGTGTACGATTCTAGGTAAACGCGCTCACACTGTTTGATTATGTTCAGTCCCTTTACCGTAATATCTTCGGGATCCCCCAAACCGAGACCAATGATGTAAAACATTGTGCGAAACCCGAGTTATGAGAACTTTGCTTCACAGAGTCCCGCACTTTTTGTCGGTGAATTCAGTTCCGTTCTTTTTTTTTTTTTTGAGAGCACGTGTGTTATGACAGTTCCGTAACGAAAACAAAGCACACAAAAACCGACTACACGGGCAACATAAAATGTGAACATAAAATGTAATTAGAAATTATTCACGCTTCCCGTGGTCGCGTTGGAAGTTGCAATACGGTTTGCCCGGAAATTTTATCAAACTTTTTAAAGCATCTTAAATTTATTTTTTTAAATAATTTCCAGTGTTGTAGCCCAGCTGACGCGGTGAGGTTACACGAAGTTTATGCTCCGTGTGGCGCGGCTTATACGAAATGGTCCCGCGGAGGAATCGAAAGATTTGCTGCGCTGGGCCGCAAGCGATGAACCCGAAATTCTAGTTTCGTTCGGAAATCACCAATCTATCTGATAACATCTTCTACCAGTGCACCAGAAGAAGCAAATGTGCCATTGTCAAGCGTATCGGTATTGGTTTCTAATGTGCGCGCAGCTCACTTACTTTAAATCATGACCGAAAAACGAAAAGAGGACACCAAAAAGGTAGGTCACAGAAAGTGGAATTGCATGAATATAAATCACCTCTCCCGCCCATCATGTGTCTTCCAGTCTCCCAGTGCGGGTGCCAAATTGGTGGAAAAGTCACGTAGCACGCCGGGGAAGCAATCGTCAGCAAGCGGCATCGACTCTATCGACGGCACCAATGGAAGCTTTTTCGATTTGCGCACCAAATCCGGCCAAATCCTGTTCATCAGCGTTACGCTCGCCGCCGTGATGCTGGTCCAGTGTTTGCCTAATGATTCGCTCAAATCGTTGCTGCGACTACAGCTACCCACCCAGCCATGCAAACCGGAAGTGCAAATTGTCGAAAAACTTGTGCAAACCGTTGAGCCGCACCCAAAGTACTGGATCTACGGCCGTAATCCGACCGGAGGCCATCTACTTCACGTGCACAACGTATTGCAGCGACTTGGTATCGAACAAACGTCGAACGACACGAGCGATTGGGATCTGCTGTGGGCTCACGATTATCCGTTTCGGAAGGTAAACCTGCAACGGATGAGACCACACCAACTGGTGAACCATTTTCCCGGTTCCGGATACATCACCAACAAAGTGGATCTATCGACCACCACGTTACCGTACATTGCGCCCGCGTTTAAGCTTCCCGCCGAAGCAGACCGGTTCCGGGAGTATGCCGCGGCTAATCCGGGGAAGAAATTTGTCCAAAAACATAACCAACATCGGCACATTCAGATCCGTTCGCTGGAGGAAATCGTGTTCAGCGATAACGATACATTCATCCAGGAGTTCATAGACGACCCGCTGCTGGTGGACGGGTATAAGTTCGATATCGGCGTGTACACGGTCATTACCTCGATCGATCCGTTGCGGGTATACATTTACAAAGGCGATATTC
>NC_064877.1:24440000-24442500 GCF_943734665.1 Anopheles aquasalis | reverse complement strand
TGAAGGAGCAAATTGTACGCAGCACACAAATCAGATAAACCTCAGTTCATCACGAACGGCTTCACTGTCAAGAGTATATTGCATGAAATAACAAACAACATTTAAAGGAAAAATAAAACGAGTTTATATTGTTCTTATTTGTACCACTTACATGCTCTTAATATATATAGATGTACTCCCAACAGAAGACGGTTTTTTCTCTGTTCTTCATTGCATTACAGTTAATTTACATTTTTTTTGTATAAACTTTTGTATAATGTAGCGTTATTTGTATCGTAGAAATCCTTCTTCGATAAAGGATTCATCGTTCGACTTTGCGTTATTAACTAGAGCAAGGGTATCAGGAAAGCTAAGACTATCATCTCCATAGCAACAAGCGTGAGTTGCAACGCGTTTGTTGATTTCAATTTTTTCATTCTATCTAGACGCGGGATCTAGCTGTTAAAAGGAAAATTACTCAGTAAACGGTTCAACAATTCGTTTCCATTCATCATGGGTACCATGGCCAAAGCGACCACGATCAAGGAGGCCCTAAAACGGCTCGAGGATCGCACCAAAACGAACTCCTGCGATGAAAAAGAAATCGACCTGTGCTTTCAATGGCCACCGATAGAAAAAATGGACACTACCTTCTCCACGCTAACGGCATGCCAGTAAATTGATTCCTCGGCGCGCACAAGTAACACGGTGATAAAGTTTTACTCTTTTACAGAAAGCTGTCCCTTTCCACGAACATGATCGACAAAATCTATGGTTTGAGTGGAATGAAAAACTTGCGTGTCCTGTCGCTGGGCCGTAACTACATCAAAGCCATCTCCGGCCTTGAGGGAGTCAGCGATACGCTTGAGGAACTGTGGATTAGTTACAACCTGGTCGAGAAGCTGAAAGGCATCAGCGTGCTGAAGCGCCTGAAGGTGCTGTACATGAGCAACAATCTTGTCAAGGATTGGGTAGAGTTCAACCGGCTTGCCGACCTGCCGATGCTAGAGGATCTACTGTTTGCCGGCAATCCACTGGTGGAATCGATGGAAGAAAGCATCTGGCGAGCGGAAGCCAGCAAGCGGTTGCTTTCGTTGAAAAAGCTAGACGGAGAAACGGTTATCCGCGAGGAGACAGAAAACGCGAATCAGGCCGGAGCAGGAGTGCCGGAGAAGTAATAGCGAGCACAAAGCACGTGACTTTAGTAAAAGGGTTTACACAGTAAAAAACTTTGCATACATGTATTTCGTACTGCGTTGATGATGCCTAACTGTCTCCATCACCAGCACGCTCCTCGGTGAGCGCTTCCTCGCCATAGTTTTCCGTCTTCATATCGTTAAGCCCAAGTTCCTCGTTCTGGTCGAACGAACGATGATATCGTATAATGCGGAGCGCTTCATCGGGCGTACCATCGTCGTTCAGGGACTGCACGTAGCTGTTACCGGTCGGATCATCAAGCACGATCGTCAACCGTTTGTTGCCCGCGATCGCCTCATCCAGGTGTCCGAAAAACTTGTCCATACGATCGCGAGTTTCGGCATCGTTCGAGTCCATAAACATGCCCGTACTCTCCACCAGCTGTTCGCGCATCGCCGTCAGCAATCCTTCGATCGTTGTGAAGCGACCACCAAGTGCTCCCGCACCCACCTCACACTCCAACTCGCGGATGTGCAGGTTGCACGATTCCGATTTCAGTACGTCACGCGCAAAATCGATTCGACCACGAACGGTTACCTCAATCTTGACGCCCTGCTCCTCGATACCACCGCCCGGCTTCACCTCGTTCGTACGCAAACCACAATTGTCGCAAACCGTGGCCATGATGACAACCTCCTTAAAGTGCGGTATCGTGGTCACCTTCATGTTGGTGTCGCAGTCCGACGAACATTCGGGGCACTGTGTTTGAAACTGCAGCACCTCTCCCTGCAACTCCTCCAGAGGCCAGGCACCTTCCCGAATGGGTTTCAACAGGCTGTCCACCTCCTCGGGCACGGGTTCAAGCTTCGACTCTCCTCCTCCAGCTACCGCCGGCTTATCGTCCACTTCATCGTGCGTGAAAATCCCAAGCAGATGGTTTTCCTCCTTCGATCGCTGAAAGTGTGTGATCGTAGTAGCCGGGTCTGCCTGCGGGGCTTTTGGGTTCTCCACAAAGCTGTTGCCCGAAATATCCGTAATCGTAAGGGTGAATGGTTGCTTCAGTTCCTTCAGCGACTGCAGATTGCTGATAAAGTCATCGATTTGCGAGGCCGCCTCCGGATGCTGTATCCGACGGACCGGTTGATCTTGCTCCAGTCCCCGCACCACGCGATCAATTATGCCCTCCACCGTCGTCACCTCGCCCTTCTGGGACTGGGCCGGAATTTCGAAATCGAGCTGCTCTATCCGTACGCAGGAAAAGTCAGACTTGATCACGCGTCGATTGAGATCTCGTGTCGTTTCTATCTGCGTACAAATCTTGATGCCCTTTGGGGCGATCTCGCCACCCGGCTGTATCTCGTTGTTCTCGTATCCGCAGTGCTCG
>NC_064877.1:24432500-24435000 GCF_943734665.1 Anopheles aquasalis | reverse complement strand
ATAAATCCTAGCGTAAACGCTGTTTGCAAGCGATTTGCCCCACTACATTTCCTGTTCGTGGTTTGCATTAATAGTGAGTGTTCATTACTAGCGTTTTTAATCTTTTTCTTTGGAAAAAAGATTCTATTTTTCTCACAAGAGTCGATTAAAGTTCAGTGTAATTCGGATTACGCGTCTCAACCCGGTCATGTAAACATGTTCAAGTGTAAATTAATTTTATATTTACGCTTGAGTTTACGCTTCATGTATCGCCGGCTTTAAAATGGCTTATCCACCTAATTTTTATTTCCTTTCGGTTTTTAATGAGTACGACGGAGCCCAGTAAACCCAGTGAATCCCATAAGCTAGCGCAGAATGCTGTGTTCGTCACGAAGCGTAACGTCACGTTTTGTCATCAAAATCGCCGCCAAAAAAGCACGGAACATTCACGAGAGCCAGCAGAATTTCATTCGCGAGGCAGGGCGAAAAAAACCGAACAGCTGAGTAAACATAAAAAAAACGCGCTGGCAGGGCCACGCGATTTCGGTTCTCAAGGTTGCGCCTAAACTCGTGCCCCCTTTGAACTGCGGTAAGAACATCGTCCTCTTTCCCGTCCCAGTGTCGTCCTCCGAGAGCAAGCGATGAGCTGAACGGCATCCAATGTGTAATATGCAATCATATTTAGCGAGAGACTGTGTGAATCAGATCTCCCAAAAAGGAACCCTCCTTCCCTTTCCGTTGTGTTGTGCTAACTTTGCATGCTTCCGTTTGATGTCGATCTGTCTGGTTCCTGTTTGTCTTGTGTAAAGTGAAATAGCGCCTTTAATTGTTGTACATTATGGGGCGTAATGTACTTCTTAGCAGCCTGCAGAACGCTTCCTTCAGTATAGTGTTTCAGGTGAGTTAAAAATACCCGTACACCGTTCTGCGTTATTGTTGCAACAGCTAACCACGGTTTGTCCCTTTATTTCAGATCATTTGTCGCTGCATTACCTTCGCGATCAATGCGTTCATCGTGCGAAATGTGGGCCGGGAGGTGCTCGGGATCACCAACGTGCGCTTGCTGCTGCTGGAGAGCACCCTGCTGTTTCTATCGAAGGAAGCGATTCAACGATCCGCACTCAGCTCACGGCACAACAAACAGTGCACCTGGGCACAGCTCATCAACCAGCTGTGGATAACGTAAGAACTACTGAAGCGAGATCATCAACGCATGCCACTGATTCTCCTCTCGTTCGGTCCACCATTCTTTGCATCAGTGTTCCGGTCTGTTTCACGCTTGCCATTCCTTGCCTGTATGTATGGCTTCATTGGCTCTCGCCGGTCGATACGGTGTACGCGGAGCAGTACCGGTTCGGATGTTTCGCGATCGCCTTCTCCTGTATCATCGAAATGACCGCCGAGTCGCCCATCTTTGTCGGGCAAGTGTTTTGCTTCGTGAAGCTGAAGGTCATCCTCGATACTGGGCACATCTTTATCCGCTCCTTCATCTTCATCACGATCGTACTGCTCAACAAGGACATTACAATCTATGCGTTTGGAATAGCGCAGATTACCAGTGCCTGCACGATTATCGTAGGAAACTATGCTTTCTACTACTTCTACATACCGCGCCTGCTGCGGTATCGCGCTGAGCTGAAGAAGGTAGACGATAAACGGGTGTTGCGGGAGAAGTACGGTCAGCAGTACGAGAATATGGAAGACTTCCCCTTCGTTTCCATCCGTCAGATGCTTCCGGGAGTGTTACCGAATTCGGTATGGTTTTTGTGTTATCACCGTTGCCTTAGCTTTTTTACTAACTTTCCATGCTTTCTTTACTCATTCCAGGGTTCTATGTTCAATTCCGATCTTCAAACGCTGGTACTGAGCTTCGCCAAGCAGGGCATCCTGAAGCAGGTGCTGACCGAGGGCGAGAAGTACGTCATGTCTGTGAGTCCCGTGCTTACCTTCAGTGAGCAGGCCACGTACGATGTGGTGAACAATATGGGCAGCCTGGCAGCCCGCTTTATCTTCCGGCCGATTGAGGATAGCAGTTACTTTTACTTTACACAATCGATTTCCCGGGACACGCCACTAGCCGAACAACGACAAAGTGCAGTCCAGGAAGCATCGGATGTGCTCGCATACGTCACTAAAACGGTCACTTCGATTGGTTTGCTGGCGTTTGTGTTTGCACAAAGCTATGCCGGACCGGTGTTGCTGTTGTACGGTGGAGCCGATTTCGTGGAAGGTGGATTACCGGAACTGTTGCTTCGATGGCACAGCCTTGCCATTGTGCTGCTCGCCCTAAATGGTATCACCGAGGGTTATATGTTCGCAACAAACACATCGCGCCAGATCGACACGTACAACTACTACATGGCCTTCTTTTCCGTCACCTTTTTACTGCTGTCCTACCAGCTGACCAACTGGTTCGGACCGGTAGGGTTCATTCTTGCCAACTGCTGCAACATGAGCTTCCGCATCGGCTACAGTGTGTTTTACGTAGGGAAACAGTTTCGGCAGATAGGACCGAACCCAC
>NC_064877.1:24417500-24427500 GCF_943734665.1 Anopheles aquasalis | reverse complement strand
TTCTTTCCGAAACAAGCTCGGAAGAGGTGAAAACTCCAACCATGAATGGACACGTAGAGGTTGCTTCAAACAGGCAACAACAGCAACAGTGGCAACCGACATGAAGAATGATCGGATAAAATGTTGATTAAAGATCGCATAAATTGTTGGATGAAGGAAAGTGGAAAGCTTTGTGGTGTGGTTGCGTTGATTTGAAATTTCTCTTGCTTAATTAAAGGCATTCCTTTTAATTAAAAATCGATTGAAAGTGAAAACACCGTCGGGTAATCGTTCCCAACCTATGATCCAGTGATTGAGGATGGCTTTTGATGAGCAAATGCTATGAAATGGGAAACTGTTTTCGCCTTTTTATGCCGTTTATCGATTTTGTGTTCGTTGACTTGAACAATTTGATGAATACATATTACACCATTTAAGAGGAGGTGTTGAATGGTTCTTTAAAACAATCTTTCCATACAGTCGTCTTTTTTCGCAGGTTGACACCATAAAGGTCCAACTAAGCACAATGGATGCTAAGGCCACAAATCAGGATGGATGTTCGCGTTATGATGCTGTCATCTTATGATTTAATCCATAACACGCACGCATTTCTGGTGCTGCAGAAGCATTGCTGGTCATCCGTGGCGCGGTTGAGGCCACGTTAACGGGCCGCGGCATTAACCTGCCTCTCTCCGGTGGCAATCGCGGGCATATTTATTTATAGTCTATCGAGATGCTTGCTTGCATGCTTCAGCGGTCAATTGCAGCAATTGGTTACCAACCGTTTGCACGTGTTAGAACGAATGCCAGGGCCCGTTCGATGAACAGAGCCACGGAACGATGGGGCTGCTAGAGGGCTGAAAGCGATTGCTACCCTTTTCAATAACCCCTTTTGCCTTTTCTTCCCACTCTATCTCACTCTCGTTCTCTCCATCTCTGTAGCTACCATACAACGGAGGCAGATCCCTCGGTCTGTAGTGTCAGATGTTTAACAATATGGTTAATTGTAGAACAATTATCCAGCACAGCTGTCCTCCGGTTGGTGGGGCAAAAGTTGCTGCTGATTACAGAAGTTGTGCCCCGTTCTGTATCCGGCTGTGTTGTTGATGGCTTCGCTTACAGTAGTTTCACCAAAAACTCATAACTGGCTATGCTAGATTCTAGAACGGGACCAAAAGGTTCTGAAAACGTTCCGGTTCGACTATTAGCCGTGGACACGGGACGGTAGGCACAGTTTTGCATGCGTCGGCAAGTTGAAGCATTTGCGCAAAATGTGTGTTCGCTCTGCGGGAGATGTCCATTGTTCGTTGAGTAACCCTCATCATAAATCTCACATTGACTAGCGCTCAAGCTGTTTGCTCCAGCTGGCACCGGCAGAGCGTGTGTAGAACCAGGGAGGGCAAACATATTAGGTTAACACGATGCTACCCTGTCCCCCATCTGGGGATGCTACAAACGGATGGAAAGGTGACGACGTCGAACGACCCGGGCCCGGGTATAGTGCTGAGTCAAGAACCTGAGTGCACCACCAGCCACGCAACGATTGCCGCATTCCTCCACAGCCCCCTTGGTGATGTTGGTGTGGCAGGAACGTCCGTCCGTCAGGTCGTAAAGCCTTGCCCCTGGCAGCATCAAATAGAAATTACATAATGTCTGTGTCTTTGTGGAGCACGTCGTGTTGCCCAAGACCATCCTCGGAGCAGCAGAGTAGAGAGCGAGCGAGTGGGAAGCTGGTGGGAACATGAGCAAAGAATTACATACCAGACAGGTACAAGACAGACTGAAAGTTCTGATGGCAGATACTAGCAAGTCACGTGACTGTAACTCGTTACGTAAAAAATCAGAATACGATTGTTAATTTTTTTTAACTTCAATTACCCATGTGCTATACTCAAAATTAATGTTGATAATGTCGTCTTGAAACCCGCTCTGTTGAAAATGTTGAACACTTTGATACTGCACGGCGCATGAGCCCCTCTTCTGCAATCTCTCGCGTAGCTCGTGTTGAAATGCGGACCTTTTCCAATATTCACAACCATTTACCGCATTGATTGCACAAAGATAAACCAACAAAACGCTGTCTGGTTCGAGACATCACTATAGAATGCTAATGGCAATCGCGTTTGGATGTTTGGCATCGCATTACAGCATCATGGAACCTGGCCAATCGGTCTCGTGGGATGTCTAATGTTATCATCTAAACGAAATCATGCCCTGGAATACGCAAAATCACTTAATCCAATAAGCTCAACCATACGGCACACAAATGACCTTGAGGAGGAAACTCCCTATCGACCACCCTTAGACCTTAGAGAATACATCACACTTGACCTTGAAAATGATGTTTGAAAAGTTACTCAACCCTCTTGATCCAAGGATTCTGTAAGAAATTCATAAATTAGGACCCTCTAAAAGGGCAAATATTTAAGTGACACTAAGAGGAATTCCTCCAAAAAGGCTCCTTGCCAAGGGGTGTTCCTTCGTTCCACGATTAGTCGAAGCAATTGATTTACTATTTAAGTATCCGCGATAAATTGCCCGAAGAAATGGCTGTGGCGGGCATGGCATTTTGGCTGTCGGCAGTTAACAATCCAACCATCCAGACATCGATCATTGGCATCCAAGAGAACGGTATGCGGGTTGGTGGGTTTCGGTCAAGCGAACCGAGATTCGCCATCCGCACTGGCGCGGTATGATACAGCCTGCAGCCGCGAATCTGCACGCACGGGGCGAAATACATTGCGCAAAACGGTAATGATGTTCATCCGGTCGAAACCACGTCCTATCGTCTGACGGACCGGACCGTTCATCCGTGCGGAACGAAAGGTTGGCAGATGCAGCCGAACGGAGAGACGGTGCACGGTGGCATGCCAATGTGCTGAGTGAGTCCATCAGCTGGCCTGGCCCCTGGCCTGGGCCGGCCGGGCATAACTCTGCCAGAGATCCGCGAGACTGCTGGTGGCCTCTCTGGCCTCTCTTTGTGGTGATGACTTCACATCCGGTCCCATCGCTTCGCTCTGGTCGGTCGCCTGTGACCCGGTGACCTTCCAGCGTGACTCGCAAGCCCCCGCCCCGGGCCAGTAGTTTCACGGGGTGTGTTTCGGTCCACGGTCGGGTTTCGGTGGTTCTTCTTGGTGTACTTTTTCGCCGGGGACTGGCAACAGATGCGTCTAAAGTGGAGTGAGAAGTATTGGCGCGACAGTCTCCATCCATCTTCGGCATCATTTCGCTCTTCGCGTTGCTTTCTGCTGATAGCCCGGAATCACTCTCTCTCTCTCTCTCTCTCTCTCTCTCTCTCTCTCTCTCTCTCTCTCTCTCTCTCTCTCTCTCTCTCTCTCTCTCTCCCTCCCCCTCTCTCTCTCTCTCTCTCTCTCTCTCTCTCGCGCTGTCTGTCGTCTAAAAGACTGTGGCCTGGCAAATCAGTAATCGCTTTTGACTGACTCACTTGCTAATAAACGGCGTTTACGATGGGTGGGGCTGGCGTTATCTGTTGAAAAGCAGCGAGGCACGCGCTCCCGTGACCCATAGCTCGAGAAGCATCGAGATTTGGAAGCTGCGGGCAAACCCCGGGCGATTGAATGTTAAACATTGTTTTGATATGGGCAATTGTTGATGTTCCTTTTGATCAAGTCTTCAACAGTTTTTTTTTTCTTTCGTTTCAACAAACATAATTACATTCTTCACTACAACCGTCCAAGGTCACTCTGAAATCGAGCGAGTCATTCCGGAATTAAACTTCACAAAAATGTATTTTGAAAGACAGAGGAACGTGATCTCATGTTGACGATCGTTTGGTTTGTTGGGAGAAGCATAAAGAACTCATTAACAGACAACAAACTCTCAATTTGTAGCTGGCACAATCTTTGTCAAGCAACGTTTCAGCATCGATTAACCAACCGTTTATCTTGGTGCCGTAGGACGTTTTTAATACGTTTATTTTTTTCAGAGAATTAGAATACTTTCTTTCATATTGCTCAGAATATTATTACCTTCCTAGAAATTAATTATACACCCAAGTCGCGCTACTTTTTCACCGCCACCGGCAGTCTGAAGAGAAAAATGGCCCTTCTGATGCAGGGTGGGATTCGCTTGTCTGCTTTCAGTAGATTTAACAGCTGTTCAAGTGCAAATCATGTTGAAATAAGACCGGTACTTGAGTAGATTGCCACTGCAACGCACTTCAGACTGTTCCCGTGCGAGATGAGGCGAGTGCAGATAACACCGTCGCTTTGGCGTAGCGCCTCGAGCGTGCATACTGCTTATGATTAGCTTTCGGTATTGAGGCACGTCGATGCAAGGGATGGTTCTATATTCTAAATCCATTTTACAGCGAATTTTATCACGATTTATGATGAAAATCGGTTTGTGCTTCTTAGCCGGGAGCAATCTGTGCGTTGAACGATGATCTCGTTATGAGGAAATGGTTTCTTCTGTTAGGTTACGGTGTGCAGTGAAGGTGATTCCATAATGTCAATTTGATATGTAATATCTATGCAAATGGAGCGTCCCGGAGGATATGTTTGGGGGGTATCTTTTCGATGTTTTTTACAATAAACATAAATATTCCTATGTTTACTTGCTGCTTCAATCAGCGAATATTCTTCACCTCTTGAAGAAAAACGTTCGATCGATTTCCTTCTCCCTCGAATTCTTGTATTCATTTCCTTCGAAATCAATGTCGATACCACTGCTCCATCCCAATCTGGATCTCCTGCGATTTCACAGATAGCTTTGAAAAATGGTACTAATTTTCGGGAGCGAAACAATATTAAAATGTTAACTTCCTTGTTCAAGCATCACCTAAAAACTAAAGGTTTCATTTTTCCTGTCGTTACTACGATTGATTCCACGGTGTGATATAAAACATATTGGCAACAAGGCAGTGTAGAAATGTGTTGACATTTTTCTGTTTAACATTTTGTGGCAACGAATGTGCTTCGTTTTTGGATCAAATGCCTATTCGGGTTATCAACCGGTTTGAAATCGCTTATTCATGAGTCACCGGTGGTGGTAAGCTGGTTCCATGTTGTAGGGATGTTTAGCATGGACTTCAACCAGTGGGACCTGTTGGGCGTCGATGCCGACCAGTTGAGGAAAGGTTAACTACCTCACGGGAACCAGAATTACACTCGACGGGGCGACAAATTACTAATCAGTATCACATTACTGTGATGGTTCGATGGTAGCTACGTATTGATCAATACTGTTGGTCAGCAGCAAAATTTTTCAAGGATTGCTGCAGATATTTTTATTATTCTATAAACAGTACTTCATTAACCTACGCTTCGAGGTTCGGTTGCTAACGAAACCGTTAAATAGTAAGAATGAAATAAATTACCTTCAAATAGCGGTACAATATCATCTTCTGATGTAATTAAAAGTTCATTAATCCTGGTCCTGGGGGAACAACGCGCTTAGTAGCTCGTGCTTGGGCTTGGGCGGAATTTAATTCGTAATTTTTATTCAACCTGTACCACGACGCAACCTCAACTCGCCACAAATCTTATACAAAATGTAATAAAATCCAATCCTCGGCCTGTAAGAATTTCAAACCATCGCATGGACGTCGCTATGGGCGGCGTGGGTGGACGACTCGGAAGCCCAGGAGAACCAGCCGGTTCCCGCCAGCGGTAAACTCGCCTTCCCTGGTGTAAACGGCACACAATCGCCAGGAATGCCGCAGTAGAATGCCTGTGGCGTTTCCCGTCGGGCCACTGGGTTGTGTGCGCGTGACCGGCTTCAATATACAGTGTGCACAACGCTGGTTGGTGGTGCTTGGTCGCGGATGATCTCTCCGTTCAACCACAAAACGAGTTAGCTTCCTTCGTTCCATCGTGATGCGGCCTAATGTCGGCACGCACCACGCACGTTTCGATTTGCGTACGGCCCAGAGTTTGTGAGCTGAGGAATTAATTAACGGGATTATACAGAACGGCGGTTCCACGAGAAGAATCCGTCGCTCGTGCTCAAGCGTAATGGAATGGATGGACAGCAGCTAACACATGTGCACTGTGTGCCAGTGTTGGATTGAAAGTTATGCCGCTAAACTAGATGGTCGTACCTAGCTAGCAACCGCCTCATCATCATCATTACAACCACCTGAAAGAGACTCGACCTGGATGTTTACTTCCTGAGAAGAAAAGGAAAAAAACGTCGCAGAAAACTGTGGAATTCATACAGTCTGTGAGGTAATTGGTATTCCCACAGGAAATGGCATACGAAGAGGAATTGTGATGCGTGATTACGAGATATTTTGTTTTTCCAGAAACACATTTACACAATTCGCACACGATCCTCTACCTTACCGTCGAATTTTTTTGCTGGTGGCCAGTGCTTTAAATTCCAATTTTTGGGACGCTACTAAAATATGCCAAAAAAAATTAACATAATCACCCCCCGCACCCGCAGAAAACTATTTAATGAAATTCATGGCGGAATGTCTCTTTTGATAACAAAGCAGTCATGCAGCTCATCTAACCGATTACGTAGCCAAGAATGAATGCATTTTGCTGGTGAAGATACGCTGGATATGCTGCGCGAGTTCACTGACCCCCTTTGGCATCGCTAACGCCTTAAAACGTTTGGCTAAAAACGCTCATCCGCAAACACACATTCGACCGTTTCCGCCGCTATCCCATCCTCCCCCAAACTGCCGCCGGTCATCTGTCTCTGTCAAAGACAAAGGGATATTAAGCGGAACGTGGCGCGCAGCACCTTTTTCCCCCCTGACACATTGACGGGGATCGTGTTTGGCCGTTCGCGCAACATAATCAACCACCTCCGCACCTGTCACCGGTTGTTGCCGTTGCTCCATGGTTGGTGGTGATGGTGGCTGAAGTGGCCTTCCTCCCTTCGAACTATCTAGAGCTTCCTGACTTCCGTACTTTTCTTTTGCCGCTTTTGTCAAAGAAGTTAACGGCTACGAGCAGAATCCCAGATGCGGCATGTTGAATGCGAGGGGTGGTGCGGAGCGGAAGACAAGAGGCGCATAACGACAGGGCGGAAAAATACCCAGCTCACTCCCGGTGGCCGTTTGTTTGTTTTCCACGCTCCGGCGATGCAGCGAATCGCCCAGAGTAATGAGGAGATTCGCAGCGAAGTGGAAAGGGTTGTCTGCTGCAATGGTTAAGCCGATTCTAGTGGATAAACTGTGCACGGGACAGAAATGGGACGACATTCTTCGAAGAGTGCTTCCTGGATGTCGGCAGGACTTGGGAGGACTTGGCAAGTAATAAAAAAAAAACATTCTGAAATGTTGAAAACATCTCATAAACTACACCATTATGTTAAAGCTTAAATTGGATTTAATTTTGTTAAAAACCAGTAGCAAGATCCGAGCTCTGGACCTGGTGGTATCTTGAATATTATCCAGAAAATAAGAAGATAGAATGCAGTAGAATTACTTAGAAGTTGCTACATAGTTGGGCCATGATCATACCCTTAGATAAGTTTGAAGTGGCTAATTAAGATCGTGTATTCGATAAGGAGCAGAGGAGTGCTTTTGACGACGACCAACAGGATATTCAGGTTTGTTAGAATTGCCAGCTAAGTGAACCAGAATCTTTGGTTATTGGGAACGATGCATATGAGGTACTAGAGAAAGTACTTGACAGGAAAAAAGGCAATTTCCAAATGATGCAGCCCAATAAGTGGAATCATCCGAGCTCCAGATGGCGGAACGCTAGTCACCTCGCTGCCTCATGTGTTCCACTCGAATCCGCCCGGAGAATGAGCCCCAGAGTTCGACCTAATTCCGTACCACACCAAAGACAGACGGTGTTTCCATAAATAAACATATCTTGTGTGCGCGCTCTTTACTTCACTAGCGGTAGACGACTAGCGAAGCATTCTTTCTTCTGCGTCTCTTCCGCCCGTGTTTACACAAAGTGCAGGAAAAGAAGTGCGCCTCCACCAACCAGAATGCCAGATATTGTGTATGGCTGTGTGCACGCTGCCGCGCCTTGTAACGATTGTTTACAGATGGAGTGGAAAATGTGCGCTTTTCCCGCTTTTCCTGTCCCATCTACTGGCAGGCGCTGGTTGGACAGCGCAGCTCTGAATGCAACTAGTGGTGGTAGTGCTGGTGGTGATGGTATGTGCTATGAGCTCCTTTTTTACTACTTTTCCAAGTTGACGAGACCGTTTTCCGGCTTGGTTGGTTTTTCTCATCCCCAAATGACCCACTTTTGTTGCATTCTCGCGATGTGCACCCGCGTGTGTATGTGGGTGTGTGGGAATGGCAACGGTGGGTGGTTTGACTGCTGAACGAAACAGTTAACAGTAAAGTGTACTTAACTTCCACTTCTGTTAGACGGTCCCCCCGTCACCACCACTGTGGCCATTCAGCATCGAGAAGCCTTTTAAAGCATTTAATTAGTTGTGCAGAACCACTGCAGTGCTAGTAGTTGATGGGAGTCTAGTGGTGGAACCATTGAGGCCATGCCGGACACTACAGTCTGGGTCGCTCTGTGTATGAAGCAGGAAATGTGAGCCAATGGCGTAGTCGGACGCATGAAAGGCGCTACCGTGAAAAGCCGAGGCAAGCAAAACGCAAAAGATCCCTTGTAAATATGACCGATTAGCACGGAATGGAACGGGTTTTAGGTTTCATTTCCCGGTTACCAGAAGTTTAGGAGAATGTTTTCCAATTCTTTTGCTAATTCTTTTGCTAGCTTGCTTCTAGCACCTAATTATTGCATGTCCACTAGGGCTTAATGGTTCAAAAATTTATGCAAAATCACGTGGCCAATGCTACCGGTCATAAATTCCTCTTGGTTTTCACAATCACACGGCCAGATCTTCAGTATCTGGTAGCGATTAGACTAAGGGACAATACTATACTAAGTGTTGAATGTTGTAACATGCATTTGGAGAGTAAAACAAAATGTATATTATCATTACTTCGAATTCTCGTTGGTTTGCGAAAAAATGCGTCATTTCGCTTCAGCATAAACCCACCTTTTGCCCTCCAAGATGTGTCGCAGGGATCTCTTTTGCAGAAGGTGACCATAAAATGCCAGTACATAATGAGCAATAATAAGCGCTCCGCTCTATCGCGTATCTCGTTACATCTGCGGTCAGTTACGGGTTTTCAGTTTCTCTTTCGGTACTACCCGATGTTTCAGTGGATTCGGTCATCCGGTTCCCCCCTTTCGATAAAACACTTTCTCTCTTTCTCTATCTTTCGGTTCGCTTGCTGCTCACATCACATCACCACTGCATGGAATCACTTACTAACCTAGCCGCCCGGAAAAAGGACACGCAAGACCGCACAATAAATGGACCGCCGAAGAGTTTGGTGTTTCCCTTTTTGGACACTTTCCCAGGCAGAAAATAAGACGAAAGTGGCCCAACAGGGTAGACTTACGCTTAGAGAATCTTAAAAACTATTTGGAAGAACTTAGAGCCAATGGATTTGTGTTATAATTTTTCTTTTAATTAAAACAGCTCAATCGAAATGTGTGTTGTCGATAAAAGGATAAGATTCTCGACGGTGGCTAAGGTACCTTAAAACGAACCGTAACCGAGCGACACTTCGCCCAATGGATTCAATCGATCGTTTCCAAACGAACCTGTGAACCACCTGCTAGCTCGCCGTTGGCGCAAGTCCTTTCCCGCCCTTCCACACCCTTCCTTACCGGTATTAATCCTTTTCTTTTCGATAGACTCAGGCAGCTAAAAGGCAGCTGCTGCTGGTAGTAAAATGTGACCGAGTCATCCAACCGAGAGCAGCCACCAGCCGAGAAGGAGTGAGGGTTGGTCAGGGCTCGGTTCCCGATTTGCACGCACACGAACGGACGGACGGGGTCGATGCGGTCGATAGCGTTCACGGTATGCCAATGGCAGGGGGCTTAGGTTGGGTTGGGTCAGCCAAGGTCACCGACGAGCGGTAGTAGCATAATTTTATTGTTCTCTGCTTCACACCTTGCCCCCTTTCTCTCCCTTACAAAAGGATGGTGGACGTATGCTGCTGATATGCATGAAAGTTGCGTGCCTGCAGAAATTACTGCAACTCAGCAGC
>NC_064877.1:24390000-24410000 GCF_943734665.1 Anopheles aquasalis | reverse complement strand
CATGGTGGTACTACTACCACGACAACAACGGCCACCATCGTAATGATGCCATCGAATAACGGTACCGGGAGCGTTACTACGACGGTCACTGCGACGGCAGCTAATGGTGCCACCACACCTTCGTCCGGTACCGCAGGCCCCACGCACTTTCACTGGACGCTCCGAAACTGGGGCAATGGTGGTGGTGGCGGTTCAGGTCAGACAGCGTCCAATCGGCGGCGCAACACCAGCTACACGTACAGCAGTACGACGACCAGTGGTGGTGCCGGGAACATGAACAGTGGCAGTGCGACCAACTCAGCCAACGACAGTCAGCTGGACCAAATTCGCGTCGATTTGGCTAGCCCGGAAGATATTTCGCTCGATACTGACAGCTCGCGAGCCATGTTCACAGCCGCTTATGGGACGACGGTATGAGCTGTGTCTGAAGCAGTGCATGAAAGGGCGCGAAACAGTCTGGATAAACGATAATACTTACGTTCATATTAACAACTCACCGTGTACACACTCAACACGTACTTTCAATGATAGTTTGTTTCTGCACCTTTCCTTCATCCAGTGATTGTTTGGGAGTGATTGTATGTATTGGAAAGGATGCTCGACAGACTATCCATTAGCACGATTAGTTTCGGTTTCGGTTCCATTCGCAGATACACGATCGATTGAGCTCTTATATATCTACATATATAGATTGTCTAGTCCAATTCGTTTTACGTTGTATTACGACGTCCTGTTGGGTAGTGATAGGTGATCGTTTCGTTTAATCCATTATTACTTTTTTTTTACATAATTTTACGATGTTTCCCAAAAGAGTATCCCACAGCAAGCAGCTGTTGTCTTCGCGCAAATTAAAGCCTTTTAACCTTCATGTTGTCAAAACCGGGATGTAGTAAGATAACGCGAGTTAGTCCCGTAGTAATCTTAAACTTAACCGAAACATCTCCTGCAGCATTTAGCCATTGAATTGATGCGGTGATTACGGAACGAGATGCGCAGAATATGTGATGCAGTTAGACTGCTATCAAAACGGTGCGGTTATCCAAAATTCCCGCGATACGCCCTGTTTTTTGAAATCATCCTGTATACAGGTTGCGCAGCCATGCTGACGGGGTCGTTATATGGGGAAGAAGAGTAAGGCTACAAGATATGCTACGTTTCGTGAGTTTTCGGTTCGCTCTCTTCTAGTATATATGTAGGCAGTCTCTCTATCACTTTATCGCACACCGTTCTAGAGCGATGCGTACATACCAATTTAACATATTAACTACTTACGTAGCGTGTCAGCTGACGGTAGCGTGTATAACTAGAATACGGATATAAGAGTAGAGTTTTTCTATATATTCATTCAGAACTCTGAATCAAGCGGTACCAAAATAATAATATTGCGAACGTATCTTCCTCCGCCTCAGGCTGTCGGACGGAGGAGAGAGAAGTATAGTTAGTTAAGCGAAGCTCACATCGACAGCTAGCGACGTACGTAGGCTGCAACATTCTTAACATGTTCTGCATTATTCTCATTCTTACGGCCCACGTCAATCACCTAAGTTTGCTCTCTACCGGACATCTTCCGTTTTAAAGAACGTGCCACCCAATAACGTCTGCTGTATAGAACACCGCAGAATGTGGTACAGTCCCCACGCAGTGTTGTACAGGGCAAACGTGTTATAATTAGCAAGCAACCACTCGTAGCACAATGACGGATATATCTGGTCAACGTCAACCTGGTCCAAAATGTCTTTTATTCGCAAATCCTTTCTATAACGAACTAATGTACGTTGTCGTAAACAAGCTAGCGGACGGTAGCACAGTACAAATTTTTACTCAGCTCTCCATTTCGTTAAAAATTACCTTGTTATTGTACTCTCTTTTACATCTCCATGATATTGTCTCTATCTATTCCTAAGTTTACTATTCCACATTTTGTGATATTTTATCAACTCCCAGATTCACTGGCCTCGGAATGGCCTTTCGGATACACTCGAGCTATTCCTTTAAGGGCAGTTTTCCGTTTTTCAAATACACATTATTTTCCAATCATTGCTTTTCGATCGGTCTCGTTTCCCATCATCCGGTTAACGTTTCCCCCTCGTTCACCCTGCATATGACACACCGTTGCTACATATTCCTGTCGATTTTTCAGTCATTAACGATCCATCAAACCAAAGAAACAAACGGCAACTGCGATGCTCAGTGACTCTCTATTTTTCATGCAGCTACAGCTCTACACGCAACCCACGTATAGTAGGAACAATTAATTAAGGAAGCCCAATTTGATGATATTTGAAATAGGTGCGCTGTGCATAGGAGGATATGCTAAAAATGGTTACCGCATGCAGAAATAGAGTACCCCGTTGTCATTATGAGATACATTTGTAAGCGATAAACTATTAAGTGTCCTCTAATGAAACCCATTTTGATTTTATTTCACTTCTTATCATTTGTGTATGTTTTTACTGTCGTGTATATCACCTTCCAATCCTCTCTTCTTTGGCTACGTTTCGTCTTCAAACAGACGCTCCTATCCTCTATGTGTACATACTTGATAGTGTGGTATCAATGTCCTGTCTGTCGCAGATATGCGCAAACCTTACTCCAAATCGTTCGAAAAACCATACGCATTAGCTGGCGAACTTACTTACGTATCGCATAATAGAGCCTGGTGCTATGCGTTAATGTGGATGGTTAATAGTGAGCTAGTTTGCAAAAAAAATGCTGTGCAAGGATTGAACGAAAAGCAGACGATAAAAAGACGAAATGATGATGATGATGATTTACATGGCAGTATCGATACGGTAAAATGGAAGCTAGAAAACAATTAAAACTCGCTACAGTTCATTTGCTATTGCAATCAGACAAACCAATTTAAAGTTGATATTTAATAGTGTAACAAAGCGATACAGAGTAAATGCGAAGGAAAGGAAAATATATTAAATTAAACGGTAGCCACTTTAGCAGTTTTATTCAAGAGCTAACGTTTTCAGTTTAATTCTCAAACACTTCTCTTTTGAAAACCAACTCCTGAATGCCAACATTCCCTATTCTATACGATGCTTCTGCTGTTGGTGCCTTTTCAGGGAACCCGGAGCAGCGTATGAATTGTTGCAAACGTTACACCGATACCGATATTCTCGATGACAGGCAGCTACGTGTTCATTGAGATGTGAACGCTGGAAGTAAGCCTTCCCGCACTCACCGCACACAAACGAGCGTTCCTGGCGATGGCGTGATCGTTGGTGCTTGTTCAGGTGGTCCTTCGATGCAAACGTTTCCTCACACTCTGGGCAACCAAACGATTTATGATCACTGTGTACATTCCTTATATGTGCGTTCAGGTTCGAGTTGGCGGTAAAGTTCTTCCCACAGTACAGGCACGTAAACGCTTTGATGCCTGTGTGCCGCTTTAGGTGATACTTCAGTCCAGACGTAGAGCTAAAGCGACGGTCACACAGCGTACAATAGATACTTTCCTGACCTTCCTCTTGATGTTTTCGCTGATGGATGAACACCTCCTTTGCTTGGTGGGACTGGAAATCACAGTACTGACATCGGATTGTCGGTCTTTCACCCGTTTCCTGTTGATGGCGCTTATAGAAGGCACACGAGTGTTTCTCTAAGTTGTGCTTTCGCAGAAATGATCGATCACACAGGCTACAGGTGAATCGGTAACAGCTTTCCTCCTCGCGCACAGTATAATCCAGTGCGGTACTATGCACAAGCGATAGCGCCTCCTCCACTTCCGGAATGTTGCTCTCCCGGAAACGAACGTTTTCCTTCATGTGCTCTCGCCGATGCGTGCGGTAGCTCTGAAGACTAGCAAAGCTCGCACCACAATCATTGCACACCAGACTGGCGATATCGTGCTGTTCCGCCAGATGAATCATCAATTGAAACTGCTTCGGAAAAGCACGATCACTACAGTGCGGGCAGGGATATTTGCCCGATTCCTGCTGCGGTTCCTCTATCCTTCTCAGGTAGAAATCGTAATCATCGATCAGATACTCTTCGCCGTTCTCGAGGTACTTTTCCCATATTTCGTTGTTCTCGAACGCCTCATCCAGAAAGTCTTCCAGCACAGTCTTTTGATCGAACCTCGTTTCAGCCAATCCGACCCCATCCGGCTTTACTTTGTTGCTTTCGCTGGGTTGGGTGGTGCGGGTGAGATTAACATTTTGTAGAAAAGCTTCCTGTTCTTTGTCTACAGATTCTAGTGCTGGCAGCTCCTTCACGAACAAGCTGTCGTTCAACAGGTGCTCGTATGCGCTCGCTGGTGCGTTCTCATCTTCATGCAGCTGCTTTAGATGGTCGTTTAGTGATTCTAAATTATCGTAGCCCGTACTACCGACACCGCAGTAGCCACAGAAGAAACCACAGCTTTGTCGCTGATGATTGGATCGCAAGTGGCGGTTGAGCGTTTTCCGCAATCGATCTTTGCGATCGCAGAACGGACAGACAAACAGGCGATCGGCGTGATTCGCGCTGACATGCTGGAGCAAGCTGGCCTCGGATAACCAACCGGTGTTACAGAAATTGCACACATAATCCTTGTGATATCGCATGTGATTCTGGTAGTTGCTTCTCGTAGTGAACGATCTTTGGCAAATGTCGCACGAAACCGTTTCGTTTGCATCACGGTGAATCGCTGCCGTATGCTGCACCATGCCTCGCTGGGTAATGAAATGCTTTTCACACGCCGCACAATAGTAGTGCTTCCCGGGGGAGTGCATTATTTTCGTATGCTTCTCCAAATCTAAATTGTTGGCGAAAGAGGCATCACACAAGCTGCAAGTGAACGGTACTTCGTCTAGAGTCTGCTCGAGTATATCGAGTTTGTGCGCAGATGCTTTGCTAGTGGCTGCTGCGAGAGCCTCGAGAAATTTATCGTAAAATTGGTAGCTAAACTTTAGCTGTTCCAAACAGTGTTCGCACACAACATCCTCTTCAAGCAAGCAAATCTCCTACAATTGGGAAAAACGTGGTTAGTGCCGGTCCGAACTTTCCTTGAAGGGGTTATAAATTACCGGAGGAATGAGAAATATCTCAAACATTTTGCGCACCGTCAGCTCCTTTCCGTTCACCGACACGTTCCGGTGTAAGCTTTGCCATTTGTTCGCCGTCTCACCGCAGCATTTACACAACACTGCACCCAGAGTTGGTTGCATTTCGAAGAAAAGCCTGAAAGTTCTTGTTTCGTTCGATGTTGCTTGCCGCGTACGGAATAGGCCGAAAAAATTAACTTTTTGCCACTTTTTACCGATATATCTGAGCCTGTTGCAAAGAGAATGATGGGGCTAGTTGGGAAACGACTTAATTTCACTCTTATCACAACCGTATTTTCATCATCGTCCAAAAAACCTGAAAGATAATGAAAATTATATTAGAACAATTTTAGCAGAAGTTACCGTTCAGAATCAGAAGCCAATTTCGTTGAATAGAGTAGTAGGGCCTTTAAAATAAATCAGAACAGGTGCGCCTGGCCAGGCTAGGCCGCTACACGCACAAAAGATTGCAGGTTTTTCGTGGCTCAGGTCGCTGACTCCTTTACTTTGTCGCTGTGGCGGGCAGTACTGGTCCGAGTCCTGAATCGGTTGCTAGGCTGATTGAAAAACGAAGTAGCCTGCGCCTGGCGAACATACTTTACCGGCTCACCGGCATGGCCACCAAACAGTAAAACGGACCCACCCGCGTAACCATGGCAACGGGGGTATCCAAGTGCACTGCGCCTCGGCGCGCAGGGATCCAAGTGCACTGCGTCTCTATTCTTTTCGTTCACCGGTCGGTGTTTTCGCTCCACGACACACAGTTCGGTTTTGCGGTCGTTTCGGTCCTCGCAAAATCCAAATTCGTTAAAAAATCCAATCATCGACCATGGATGCTAATCAGAAATCAGCCAACGTAAGTAATTTGCGGCATTTTTGCTGGATAAATGGACTCTCACACAGGCCTTCTTTGTGTTCGTTCTCGTTTTAGCCTCGCGATGGTTTGGACGAGCTGCTGGCAAGTAGTGATGCTTTTTACGCCGAGATTTCGCACACTCTGGCCAAGGTCGCTGGGATTAGAAAAAGGGCAAATTAAGGCTGCAGTGGTGCGCCGATGGCACACCGGCGGGCGTCAACAAGCGAATCTGGCTGGTTATGTGGCGCATGCTGCCGCTGGGCTCAGTGCACACGGCCGGAGTATTTGTAGGCGGCGGCAAACCAAAGGATGCCGATTTCATGCGCTGGTTTGTGGCGAGCGCGAACAAAATCACGCAGTCCGGTGATCCTGTCCCAGTCCTGTCGTGCATCCCGGTGAAGATTGCAACGTCCGAAAACACAAAGAATTCTCCCTCCGGTCCGGTTCGGTGACCGGATTGGATGCTCGCACACAGGGTAGGTACCTGGTCACACCAAACCGCGCGTTTCAGTTCCGGAGGGAGCGGTCGGAGTAGTTTTCGGGTCGCTGTATGATGACACAGCACCGGAGGCCACCGATCGGTGCGGGGCGCTTGTTTACGACTCACTCGGATCTCCTTCGTGTTCTGCCGGACTTCAGGATAGAATGCGTTTCGCCTGCAGTGCACTGTCCGGTCACTTGCGCTTTGGGTCCAGTCCAGTGGAGTTTTCGCGTCGATCGCGGTCCGTGGGGGGTAAGGCGTGTTTGTTTTGGATCCGTTTTGGTGAGTTTGGTGGGTTCCTGTTGGTGGGTGGGGTTGTCGCGCGCCCCTCGATGCACAAACCACGAGGCATAAACGGATCCTTTAATTCTGTCCAGCGGAGCATCAGTGTTTCGCTGAGTGTGCATGAGGGGTTGTTTTGGTCTCCGTGATTCGAGGTTGGAAATTTAGTTGATAAATTCAGCCGAGCTAATCAGCCGAGAAAACGCTTTGCACTGGTCCATTTCATTGCCAGCTCGTGTGCCGGTGTCCCTTGCTCAGCCACTGACCGGACGCCAGCACTGAAAATCGTGTATCGGCAGGTGAATCGCGAAGAGGAACCGCACAAGACCGAGCGTTAACCCTCGTGGTGCTGGTGGTGCCGTTACGGTCGAAGAGTGAGGGAAAGGATCAGGCAAGATACAGACTAGGTGGTAAGAAATGTTTCTGGTCGCGTTAACTGGTGGTGTGGCATCCGGAAAGAGCACAGTGACAAAGATATTCCGGGATAATGGAGTGCCCGTGATTGATGCGGATGCCATTGCTCGAGAAGGTACGTGGGTCGCTTTGCTTTTAGGGTCAATTACTGTGAGCCAGCGACGTGCGGTCGCCGGATGTGGAAGGTGTGGCGCCTCGTTTAGCATACGCGGTCTAGTTGGTTGCATAAGCAAACAAACCTGAAGCAACGGCCCATCGCCATCTCCATTAGGTCACTGATCCTGCGTTTATTAATCGTCGTTTGTTTAATCCGCCACTCTACTCTTACAGTCGTTGAACCGGGTCGCCCAGCGTGGCATAAAATTAGGGCAACGTTTGGCGAATCGGTCTTTCACGAGGACAGCGGCGAGCTGAACCGAGAGGCACTGGGACGCATCATTTTCGACGATGTCGAGAAACGGAGACAGCTCAATGAAATCACGCATCCGGAGATACACCGGATCATCTACAAAGCGGTCATCAAGTGCTTTCTGCTGGGCCACAACTTTGTCGTGATGGATCTGCCGCTGCTGTTCGAAACCAGAGTAATGCTTAACTTTATCCACAAAATCATTACTGTGACCTGGTGAGTATTGGTGGCAGGAACCGCGGTGGAAATTGTACTGAATTGGCTTTTATTTTTGTTCATTTTTAGTGAAGAAGACATTCAAGTAGCGCGGCTGATCGATCGCAGCAAATACACCGAAGCGGAAGCGACGAAACGCATCAAGGCGCAAATGCCGCTGGAATTGAAATGCGAACAGTCACACTTTGTCATCGAAAACTCAGGGACGTTCAGGGATACGGAGGAGCAAACGCTAAAGATACTCGCCATTCTGCAGGATAGCAATCAACACTGGAAAATCCGGGGCGTCATATTTGCGACAGCGGCCCTGCTCGTTTCCAGTATTGCGTGGATTCTAAACTATAAGTATAAGTGGTACGGCGCGAACTGATCGATCCGCCCCCGTTAGACACGGTGCTCGATAGATGCCCCGATGGTCCACGATGATCCCAGTTCCAGCTGCGTTCCTAGGTTTCAGTTTTCGCTCCAGCTTTGCCATGATTGTTTTGTGTTTTCTGTTGTCCTTTGTTGTTGGTAGATGAGGAAGTCGTGCTGTTTTCTGTGTATTGTTTTATGTTCCAATTTCACTCTGTGTGTAGCACGTCCGTACGGACGATCATATTTTTACGGCCACACCATTTGTATGGCATTTAAAACCGAACTAGAAGATGTCGCGTCATGCGTAGAGTCAGTAAGGAATCGATAGTATAGGGATTGAAATGAAGCCTTTATTCCAATTCGTGGGAAATATATCCAAAACAAACGAACGAAACAAACGATTGATTCCAGTCGAGTGGAGCAAATATGGTCGGAATTGGAAAGAAACATCAACCAAAGAAATGTAACTACCCCTTCCCTAACTCGCAATAGTCCTTGAACATTGTTACGCCATGCGACGAAATTCCCGGTGCGCTTATCAAACTGTTAACAATCTTCTGTCTCTTTCAGCAGTAACACGCCGATAGAAGCGACGAACGTACACGTAAATTGCAGGGACTTTCGTGCGATAATGAACCCGTTTGTTTACGATCCGTAGAATCCTCCCGATCATTCTGGCGAATTTCTATCATCCTTATATCGGTTTACAAAGTATTCTGGGATTCCCATTTCCCCTTTCGCACGAAACAAGATCCGTGTGGTCAAAACTACGCCGATTTTGTCACACCCAGTGCTTTCACCAGCGGGGCCAGCGATTCCAGGAGAAAGGTACCATCAACCCCAGCGACCATGCGGATCGGTGTGATGAGATGCGTTTCGAACCCTTTTTACCATGATCTTCGTTCGATGGGTGATGGTAGATCGGATGTAGAACGAACAAACCACCCACGGAAGACAGAAATGGACCCGGAGGGTGGGATGAAACTTCCAGAAAACCAAACCTTTCTCTCTCGCTCTTCTGCCGGTTTTACTGGTCGCGTGTGTTGGTTTTCCTGTGTGCAAACACACCAACAACACGCCAATTCCCCTCGCCCCCTTCGTCACGCGAGTAGCGGATGCGTCCTCCTTCCATTCGTCGATCGACGGTGATCTTCTTCGCTTTCTTCGCACGCTTAATAATAATAATAATAACATCTGTTCGCTGTTTGCTTACGATCAGCTGTAGGGTGCCCGTGGTGCCCGGGCGGGTACGTGGACCGACGACGCCGCGGACAATTGACTCGGGTACCTCGCCCGAACTGAGGCCGAAGCCGAACGGAGCAGCTTATAAATACCGGTGCGCCGGTTCCCGCAGTTATTTTCTTGGAAACGATCGCATCGCACGCAGGTATCGGAGTGAAGCGCCACGACAAACACGGTTCCCCCTTTCTGGAGGCTCAGCTAACTGCAACGAATTCGAAGTGAAATCTATAAAGTGCATTTTTAGTGACTAAGTGCTGAAGAGAGTGGTGGTGATACCGAAGCAATAGACAAGCAGCAGCAGCAGGATGGCACGTCGATTCCGTCCATCTTCATCATTGGTGCTACTAGCAGCAGTGGCACTTCTGGCTGGATCGGTGACCTGTTTCGAGTATGATCATCTTCCTTTTTTGCCTGCTTTTCCCCGCTATTCCGTGCTGGTTGATCCTTTGAAATTCTTTCACTCCTACCCTCCGTTGTTCCTCCTTGCATCCGTCTCCATCCATTCCAATACCCTCCCCACAGCAGCCAATCAGAACCTCCATTGCTTTTTTTTTTTTGTTCAAACCAACATATCCACTCGCCCAGCGTTCAACTCCAGTTCTCTAATTAAGTCCAGAGCACTGTTCTGTGCTCTACCAAACAGCCTTTTTTGTGTTCGCTTCTATCTCTCTCTCTCTCGCTGCTTCATTCCATGTCGGAGGGTATTTAATTTTAATTATCTTTCATCTCCGGTGCCCGTGAAATGCAACGGTGTCAGAACGGGATTGAAACAGTTTTTTTTGCGCAGCCCCTCGACCGGCCATGCATTCTCTCAGACCAGTGCTCTGTGATTAAAGGAGTGTGCACTCGGAGAACTTCTAGCCTCCACGGTGGTACTCGTGTGCCAGATGATTCTAGAAAGAACGTTAGCGCACCCGTCATCGGGACATCGAGGCTCTGCCGGCCTGGATGAAACGAGACCGAGTGATAGAGAATCAGCAACCGACCCCGGGGGGAGAGGGGCGATCGAGCGTAATAGATTCATAGTGTCAGTTGCAGAAAGATGCGCATAATCAGATAAGCAAGTCATTATTCAATCACTGCCGTTACCGCGGTCGTGTCCGGTCCGTAGTTGAGTAGTAGTTAGAGCGGTGATGCTGTCACTGTGTACGATCACCCATGTATGGGATGCTAAACCAAATCCGACATAGTCCAGCTTCCAGAGCAGAACATAGACACTCGGACCCTTTTCCCTCGATCGCATTCCCCATCATCAAGAGCTTTGGTTGCAGTAACTGCTCATGTCCTTATCTCTGTTCCTGTATCCTTTAACCCTTGCAAATGTTGTGATTAATCCTTCGTAGCTCGTATTACAAACTGTGGACCCACCGCGATCACCGTTGGCCGGGTCCTTCTAACTTGTTTATAATTTGAAAATGGTTTTGGTTTTTTTTCTCTCTCTTTATTATTTTCTTTTCATCTAACCAAACGATCTCACACCACACTCAACAACAACAACAACAACAACAACAACAACAATGCCACCCACAACCACTTCTCCACCTGATCTTGTGCATTGTGATTTGTGTTACTGCATTGCTCGATCTTTACCCATAATACGCTACGGAACGATCGAACGATGTGATCTGCAACCCACTTATGCACTACTCTGCATCGACAATCTGGCACACACGCACGTCGCACTGCGTAACACCTGGGACATTACCACTTACCAACCTACCACCTGCCCTAACCCGCCAAACGCGGTTTGTGGGAACACAATGCGCCGTGAATTGTGCGCGCGCGTGTACACAACCACTCTTCACACCTCACATGCACGCATTTCCGCCCCCCGGGGGGAACAGTCCCTTGAACGAGGACGAAATGGTTCGACTGGCCAGCATCATGGGCGATATTGATGATTGGCATGAGGATGCGATACTGCCGGATAGCGTGGAGGATCATCATCCATTGCGCACGCTCAATCCGTTCCACTGGGCCATGTTTCCGCACAGCCTACCTGATCGTGTCGATCATCGCTTTTACAGGGTACCGGAACCGGAGGTGTACGACGACACCGAGAGTGCAACGCCGCTAGGAGTGGCCGGTCTTGCCGGTGGTCGAGTGCAGGATCGCGAATCCCTCGGTAAGTAGCGCACGGTGACGGTGTAGTGCTTTAGTCTTCACTATCTTCAGTTTCCCGGGGCCAAGATCGTTCGCGAAGATCGTTTGATGAAGAGCGAAGCGGGAGCAGATGGCACACTGAAATGGCATCCCGCTAGTTCCCCGTGATTACCGCGAACGATTCCGATTGGTCAGGGGCGGCGGCACCAGTCCGTTACAGTTCGCTGCGTCTTTAAGCTCGCTGTCTGTTCAATGACTCGCGGATCGTACCGTGGTACATTGAACCTCGCAGCACAGAAAGAAATGTATAGCGAACGAACAACGACGAGAGAGTTTTCAATCGCCTAAAGATCATTCTCTAGATGCTGTACCATGATCAGATTAACATTAGGCTAGTGTGTGATGTGTGATCATACGATCGTACAATTACTATGCGAGTATGACCATCCATAAATCACACACTCACAGTGCACATTTCGCAAGCCCCAGTTTGCGCGGAGATACGCGGGGCTGTACTTTGAGCAGAGAGATCAATCATACAACGAGTCACGTCGTTGATCATGAGCCGCATAATAATACCAGTCGTTGCTTTGCATCGGGAACGAACGAGCGCATCAACATAGATCATCGTTAATCCATTCCTTGCCTTTTGCTCTATCATCCCACCGCACCGCCCAACCTTCACAGAATCGGACGTCGAGACGATCAGCGATGAGTTGACCCATCGTAACCCGGACGAACGGCGACCGCTGCACCGTCAGCCACTGGTACCACCGCGCCCAGTCGGTCATCCCGATGCGGAAACGATCGATGGTCCGGCACATCAACCACAGCGGCCACCATTCGATACGAGCTCGCTGTTCCAGCATCACTTCAACACGTTCTTCAACACACCGCTCGAGACGGGCTTCTTCGGTTCCGGGCTGCCCGGTGGATTCGGATTCTTCGATCTGCACGCTAACCGACCATGGTGGAAAGGGTGAGTCATTTTGCGCCAGATCTCGTCATCGGCGGTCGATCCCCGCCGTTCACCATCAAAACGATGCCATCTTGATAACGATGCAACGATGCGACAGCATATGCGCAATAGCAAAAGGGAAGAGCAGCGCGATCGTGCCGGCGTTGGTACAAATGTGTCGCATCGATCATCGTACAATGCACCCAATATGGCGCAATCTAGTTGGCTGGCTAGCTATCATCGCACTAAATCGGATGCGCTCTGGCTCTGTCGGTACAAAAAACAAATGGGTGTTGGATAGTGTGTGGCTCATGCGTGCATAAAATTGTTTGCATGCTCTCGTTGCCGGTCGGGCCGGGTAGTCCCCAGGTAATGCTTACGTACGGCCAAGCGTAAATGCAACCGTTACAGTTTGCAAAACGTACTTATGATGGCGACGACGACAGCGTGTTCTTTATGATACGTGAATGCGGCGCGGGCACATGCTGTCTTTTGGTGTCTGGTCTGGTGCACGCTTTGCTCAGCAAGTTTTCCGCCATGTTTTGTAAACCATCCTTGTGCCAACACGTCAGTTTTTGGGCTTAAAGAGGATTATTGCCCCCACGATGAGGGGCGGGAACGGTTAAGAAAGCTTTATGGCCACTCCGCCGCGGGCGCTCTTCTATGCAGAGTAAGTGAAACTGTCTCGTTTTTACAACGCCACCCGAAGCACACCGTTGAAGAAAGGTTATACCAATGGTTTGTTCCACTCGCCACACTCGCCGTCCCGCAAATGCAGGCGTGTGAATGGTGAGAAAGTAGCATCCGTTTGTTTGTTCTGGGCAGCGTTTCATTTCCATATTATTGGTTTAGGCCACTACCACCATCACCACCATCGCACAAAGGGGAATCCCCCGAAAGAGGAGAGAGAGAGGCGAGACCTTTCACCGGCAATCGTTTTCTACTTCGCGGTCCGCTGTGATCTTATCGATCATCCGTAACAAGCATCCGGCTGTTGCTTTTGCGATCTTCGAGGTTGTTGAAGCGCTCGTTGACATCACGAAGAACTCCTAATGTTTCCTCCTCTTTTGTACCCGTGCCTAGTGTGGGTTTTGTAGCAAACCGTACCAGTTTACGGGACACTATTAGTCTAGACAAATGGTAAATGATCGCCCAGGGGAAGCGGCACACCCACCGACTCGAGAAAGTAAACCCTAGAGGCAGGGGAGTCGGCGAGGTACAACATTCTTTCAAGTCTGGTTTTCGGGTACAGCCGTGCTCTGCGACTTGCTGCCCAGGTGCATTGCTTACTGGACACTCGCACTTGCCGGTGGTTCTCATTAGGGCGATCCGTACACTTAATAAGGTTCTCTCGGGACTTAATGTAGAGAAATTGGCACATTGGCATTCCCTTCCGCTTGCTATTCGGCGACCTGTACAGCTGTCCAAAAGCCTTGATACTTGATGCCAGTTACAGGCATTGTGTGTGCTCTCCATTGTGCACCTTTTCAACTCTATCATGCGTGGGATTTGGTGTCGTGTTTTGGGACCCACAGCCAAAGTAAAGCGAAATCCGCGAACACTTTTGTTTGAGGTGAGTGAGTTGCACGTCACCTCGGGGCTACGGCCTGAGTTTTTGGCCACCGGTGGAATTGACTTTGTCCCACTAATTGCCTCAAAATTGCACTGCACATGCGTAAGACCTGATCGTTTGATATACGGCTCCATATCTTACAGCTAAAACACGTTTCTCTTGCTCGCGATCAGACATTCGTTGCATGAGCAACACAAATGGGCTGTTGTAAATGGTGCAGAACAATAAATTGATTCCAAATCTGCACACTCTACAGTGTAATACAGTTTTTGGTGCAATATATCGGTTATTGGGGAGCATTTTGGAGCTTTATCGTTTCGAAATTCGTCTCTGTAGCAATGGAACAATGTTTTAATTTGCAGCTGGCCCATGTAATCCACATCGCGATTCCGGATCTCCTATTTCGACTCCGTTCTGTAACGATGTAAGTTCCGCGAGAGTCACCTTCTCAAGCGTGACCTCAATTCGCATAAATATTTACAAACAGAATCTACCCATCGTTTGATCAATCCGCATCATCCTGTCTATTCATTTGTCACGGCTACGTGTTTGTTTCGTCGCCGCGCGATCGTGATCGCAGATCTTGCGCTCGATTGAACCACAGAGCGCGCGACTGTTTCCAAACAATTGCAGTTCCGTGAGAATTTGTTTTACCGAGCAGATGATGGCTTTACAACTTCTGCTCACAATCGATGGCCCGGATAGCGACGAGGAAGATGAGCTTGAAACACTCGCCGAGAGTTGGCCGCCGCACGCAGATTTACCGGTCAACCGCGTGTCTCAATTGATGCTAAACCACCGGACAAAGGTTAATAGATTCCAGTGGACAATCCGGGGACAGAAGGCGCCCTCCGAGAGCCGCTTCAGTGTGTGTCGCGACGGTAATTTATGATTTACACCGCATAACGTCGACGACACCCCTCTTGTGCCTTGCGCGATTCGCGCATCCATTCTCTGTCTGCTTTTGCCCCGGGGGCTTTGGGTGCTCGAGGACATGACTCCCCGTTTGCCAGCGGTTTACTGATGCGGTTAGGGTAGATTGTGGCTGCTGCTGCTGCTGCTGCTGCTGCGACGCTTCGAGTCCGCCGTAATCATATTCTCAACGCAGAAATGCAGAAGAGGGATGATTTACGCCGGGAATTGGTTTGAATCGCATTAGTCTCGTTGTGGTGGCCGCTCGAAATTGCGCACGATGGTGTGATGGGCCCGACGCGATGCCATGCGCTTGTGCCAGCTTGCTTCCAGATGTTGATTTCAGAATTTTGGCTTTTTTCATGAAAAGAAAAGAAGAACGCAGTCAGACGCGACGCAAAATTGAAACAAATGATCATTGACCGCAGTGATGAACCGAGGACGGTGTCGGGCTGGGGTGCATCCTTTTAGTTAATTTCAGCTTGCCATCATTAGAGTTAGAGCAGTTTGCTAGCCAGTCAGACAATAGGCGCGATTTTATTTATTTTTTTTATTCTCGCAAAAGATCCAGATCTATTGACACGTTTCCGCGATTTTTTACCTCGCTTATTGCTCGCTCTGTGCCAGCTGGCCGGTGACTCCGAGATACGTTTCTATGGCGCAGCAGATAGATTCCCACGATAACGCACAACAACAAGCCCAGAGTAGCATTGCATTGTTGCTGAGAAACCTCTCCGCATCTAGAAGGCAGACGCGGTCTAATGTTTTAAATAAGAGTTTCAAGGGGCCCCGTCCGTTTCGCAGCTGTGTGAGGTCATGGCGGTACGGACTGGCTGGATGCTTTGAGTTTTTACTTTCTGACCACTTCATTATAGATTCGACCTAGATGATCCAATTAGACAAGAGGACGAACTTGAATAAACGATCTTTGGAAGGTCTCCAACTGCACAGCTAGAAAGAACGGCGCGGTCCGTGTTACCATCTCTTCCTGTTCATTTTGGAAGAAGCGCCCATTTTGCGATGGGAATGACAATGATTTTTTAACAACAAAAAAATCGCTTTCTTTGACCGACTTTCTACGGCGATTCTTCTTTTGCTACAGCGAGAACGTGTGTACGGAGCGCGAGGAAAAGGAGGAAGACATCGCTGCGGACGACAACCAGGAGGTTGCGGTCAACGGTGGCACCGGTGCCGGTGTGTTCGGTTTCAGCTCCTTCAACCTGAACGTGGAATCGTGTGCCGAAAAGCAACACAAATATGTCTGCACTTCAATGTAAGTGTAGTTGCTAGTAGTTGTACCTAAAAGTTCAATAATTTCCTGACCAGCAACGAACCCTTCTCCTAACCCGTACAGTAAGAACGTGAACGGCCGCAAGCGCACGGAAAAGATCACCCGCCAGTGTTGCCATGGATACGGTCGTCCCCGAAACGGACCACCGAATGCACACTGCGAGAAGATGGATCTGCACTCGATGGAGGATACCGCCGAACGGCTCGGTGCGAAGGAGTTTATTGCGACGCTCAAGAAGAGTGGTTTGGAGGCGACGCTTGAGAACGAGGTAACACTGTTTGTTGTACCGGACAGTGCCTACACCACCTTCGCCGAGCAGATGTGGGAAAACGTAAGTGCTCCGTCGAGGAGGGAGATATTCTTTTATAAGCTGATCCACAATGTTATACATCGGTTGGTCATTTCTCTCTCGCACACAGAATCTGGTTGCTTTCGATCCGTCTGCCCGGGCGAAACGAGCGATCGATTTCGCCAGTATGACCGCACGGGATGTGATCTTGGGCCACACCGTCAATGGTTCGTACCACATCGAGGATATCAGCAACGAGCAGCTGCTCAAGACGGAACTGCCCGGGGCGAACATTCGCATCAACATCTACCCGCGTGGTCCGGCGGCCATGGCCCGTGAGCACACCGAACATCCGTACCGCTACACGGCCAACTGTGCACCGTTGGTGAAGCTGAACCGCGTTACCGAGCGTGGTATCGTGCACGTGGTCGATCGGGTGCTCGTTCCGGCCCGCAACTCCCTGATGGACATTATCGAGGGACGCGATGATATGACGCTGATGCGTACCTTCCTCGAGATGACCGGACTGGACAAGATGCTGCGCGAGCAGGGTGACGATAAGCACTTCACCGTGTTTGCCCCGAACGACGAGGCGTTCCTGAAGCTGGACAAAGACATTCGACGAAAGCTGAAGGCCGGCAATGGATGCGCTCAAAGTAAGTAGCTCAGGGAGAGGGTTCACATATTTAAATTTGCTGAGAACGAATGGAAGGACTGGGAGCGATATGGCAAACCGATCCCATGACAGCATGTACGCAGAGGCCTCTACTTTACGGCTGAATGACTAATCGCTTTGCCATCTGCCGTCATCTGTACGGAGTGTGGTTTACGTGGTTGATGGTAGAGTGTTTCGTTCGATTCTTCATTTTTTTTCTTATTACATTCTTCAGCTCTACAGCCAGCATTGGAACCACAATTACCGCAACGAATTGTCATGACAAAATCATTCAATTGAACTACACTGCGGACGCAGGGGGGTGGTGTGGACTACCGATACGTGATCGGAATCTCTCACCCTACCTTAATCAAGCTTCTCTACTCCATCCTGCCGGCGGTTGCCGTTTGTGTTGTCTCGAAGAAGCGTGACTGAAGAGCAAAGAATTCTCTCGTTGGTACCCGGTTTAAAAAATGGCCAATTGTCTTCAATTCAATCGCACAAATCATCCATCTTGTTGGAGCCTTTCTATTGTGATTCTACAACAAAAAAAAAAGGCAAGATTGATTTAGTAACACGTCAGATCATTCAGATAGCATCCTATCCGATCTTCACATTGTTTCTGAGTGTTTGCTGACTCACTCAAAAGACGGGTTTACTCATTCACAGGCTCTGGTGTTTTGATTTATTCTTTTTGCCATATTTGAATTTGTAATTTTGGATCACAACTAATTGCGTAAATGGATGGTGCGTGGCATACACCACAGCCACAGAACGTGTCGCTAAAAGGGAGATCCAATATATCTTCTCTTGATGATCGAAACCTCCACGGTACGTGCCATGTGACACTCGATCCATTACTTTACCGACGGAACTAGTGTTGCATATTATTTGCAAATCTTGTTTCGCGTAACGTTCATTCAAAAGTATCCGCCTCCAGAACGCGAGGCCATCCTAATGGGGCCGTTTCAAGGACAATCGAATCCATTAGGTGCCACGCTGGATGCAAGTCACGTCCATTCCCGGGTGCCAAATTGTATTTGATTCCCTCCTTTTCTTTGGTTTTATTAGATCATTGTGGATCCGTTCTGGCAATGTTCCGTTACGAACGATCGACGCACGGTGTTTTGGCACGGTATAATTTAACGCCCATTTTATCGCGCTTTATTCCCGCTAGACATTCTGAAGAACCACATCCTGGACATAACGTTCTGCTCGCTGGCAGCGGTCAACGGTGTCAAAACGTCCACGTACAACATGCTGAACGAAAAGCTCGAGTTCGAGTATGCCATGGTTGGCAAGAAGTTGCCATCGAGCGGCACCGAAAATCCGATCGAAGCGATGGAAGAGGACCCGTCGGTGGGCAAGAAGAGCCAGCGGCTGCGTATCAATGGGCAGGCGCTGATCGAGGAGAGCGACATCGTCGCCAGCAACGGTGTCCTGCACATGATCGACTCCGTGCTGTCGACCGAGAGCGGAATGCCGATCTCGAACACACTGGCGAATCACAATCTGACGATCTTCAAGCAGCTGATCGCGGATGCCGGCCTAGAGGATGAGTTCGATGGTATGAGCAACAAAACGTTCTTCATTCCGTCCGATCAAGCGTTCGAGCAGACGGAAACGGGCCGCTACTGGATTCGGCAGCTGAAGGAACACCCGGAAAGTCTGCGCAATAACGCGGAGCTGAAGGAGTTCCTCGAGTATCACGTGGTCGAACCGTTGATTAAGACGTGCGAGCTGGAGGAGAAAACGATGCCAACCAAGGCGGGTCAGTCAGTGCGCGTTAATCTCTACACAACGGTGCGTACGAACCCGGGAGAGTTATCAAAAAGGGATCAAACATAATGTTCCTCTTTGCTTTCCTTGCAGAACCCCGTGTTCACAACGGTCATGAACCGTGCTACGGTGAACTGTGCCCGATTGACACACTTCGATGAGGAAACGTGTGGATCCGTAGTGCACGAGATCGACAAGGTTCTGGATGTGCCAAAGATGGTGAGTTGCGTGATCATTCGGCATCTTGCCGCACTGTTGCTAACATCGCTTTTTCTCTTCGATTTTCTGATAGAATCTGTTGGAAACCCTGCGCTCGAATGCCGACTACAGTATGTTCCTGCGGTTGGTTAGCGAAACGAACCTTACTGAGCTGCTGGCTTCGGAAGATTCCGGACTCACGCTGCTCGTTCCTAAAAATGATGTGTTCCTCGAGGTGAACGCCTGGTACCAGGAGACGCTCGAGAACAAGGAGGAACTGGAGCGTATCATCCGGGCGCACATTCTACCGAACGTGATCTGCTGCACCGGTATCGTGCCCTCCGAGTGGCCGTTTGTGCGTACGACCGAAACCATTGGCCAGCACCAGCTGAAGCTGAACCGCAACCGTCGGCCCCAGGTGCAAAATGCTGGCATCACCAAGTGCGATGTCGTGGCCCGCAATGGTATCATTCACGAGATTAACGATGTGATCAATGTGCAGCCACAACGGTCGGCCAGCGGAAACGGTGGCAACAGTGGCCCGTTCCCGAACTTTGGCCGTCCGCTAACGTTCTGGTTCAAGTAGAGGGCGCCGCGCCGTTTGGTCGCATGCACGATCTGTCTGCGATTCCCGTGATGTGGTTCTATCGGCCGAAGTCAAAACCGCCCTCTCCGGAAGGAGCTCGCTTGTTAATTATTTAAACGAGCGACCAACATAAATGAAAGATTATCGGGAGCTTCCAGGCACAAATGTAGTAGAGGATCGCTCGGAGAGAAACAAAGTGAGCCACAATTGTCTTACAGTTCTATATATTTATAAAAAAATCTACTGAATAAACAACAACTAACTAATCGTATGATGTTAGTCGTCTTGTCTCAATACCATCGCACTATTTAAATTTGAGCTTAACGGCTTTGGGTCTGTTCAGCTACTGAAGACCCAAATCTC
>NC_064877.1:24380000-24385000 GCF_943734665.1 Anopheles aquasalis | reverse complement strand
TCGGATTGACATACTGCCGGTGAAGCGCACTGAAATCTTTCGTGACGATCTGCACGTGGCAGAGAGCAAGCTCGTACTCGGTCCTTCCAAGGGCTCGATCCAGGAAGGTTATGCTACCGGTTTTCCAACGTTTAAACATCTACCCTATCATGTAAGAACCACGTACCGAGCAACGAGGGAATCAAAATTTCATACGATTTCTTTACATTCCAGGGCAAACTGAAAGATATGCGCGTGAAAGTGTTTAATTTTCCAAGCAAAAATGACAGCATGGTCGTGTGCTTGGACGACGGCTGCAAAGGGCAACCGGATACGGCCACACTGGCGAGCGAATTGTTGGACAAGATCGTTTACGTAAGCTGGCCCCATTTGATGGAAGCTAAGGTTGACAGCGTTTCCGACAAAAATCAACTATTCAAGCGGATTAACGAGGCTGAGAAAGTTGACGAACGGATGTTCAACATTTGGTGCAGGTCCATCAATGAGCAGTAAGTTTAGGGCACTACTGGTTTGGGCTATTTGGGAGTTTGGAGGACCTAGTGCACGTAGAAATTTCGCGTTCATCTCTTCTCCTGTACAGCAATGAAACCCGGCTTGCGCTAAGTGTTGGACCAATCCACCAGCTGGTGCATGTGCGAACGTGCGTTGGCACGGAATACGTCCTGAAGGGTGATGGATTTGTTTTGAAGCGGTTGTGGAACAACGTCGCTATGCCTTACCCGGCTCAGGTAAGTAACTGTTGCGTCACGTAGTTAAAAGACAACGCAACCTCTTAATGGACTGTTATTTGCGCCCATTTTAGTGTATTGTGCGGGAAGTGAAGGATGTGATGAAACAGCAAGAAGCATACCTTAGGATGGAGCAAATGTTTCCACTGCAGAGTACAATCTTTTTGCGCGCCACCGACTGCTACGGTTGCATGGGCGAGGTGGTAGACATTTCGGATAACCGTATCCAAGGCAAGTTCTTGGTTTACGAAGAGCCGGAGGTGCGGGAAGTTTTCCAGATGCACAAACAATCACTCCAAAACTATCGCACGGCCAATGATACTGCTGCCCTGCTCGGCATTTCTGTCAGTGTACTGCTGCAGCTTACTGGCACGATTCTCGTAGCACACGGTGGTCACCGGTCGCTGAATGTAGAGAACGAGAAAACGGTTAACATTGGTCTGAGGTTGCGCATGATGGCGAAGAACGAAGCGGCGGTGGGATTCTGTCGCCGGCTGCACAACCGCACATGGGTGTTCTCCGATCGCACAGTAAGCCTCCTGCAGCGGTACGACCAACAGGCGCCCAGTCTATTTGAGAAGCTTGAAACAGTCAACAACAAAGTTCACTTTGAGACTGATCTGTTCGGCGAGGGTAACGAGGGCAAGCTGGACGAATTGCACAAATGGCTCAAGGAACAGGAGCACAACGATGCCGAGCGGCGCAGCTGTAGCATTGAGCTGCTGGAACGAAACGCAGTCGAGCGTTTGGTGACGCTGGTCACTGAACATAACGATAACCAGACGCCTAGAGTGCGAACCATGCTAGTTCCGCCCCGGGATCTGTTGCGACCGGGCATGAAGAAGGCAAAAATACTCGATCCGAATGCACACTTTGAGCTGCTGGATCGAGTGGTAGTTGCTTCGGAGGCGGAAGATGCTCCCCTCGGACGGCGCGGCACTATTATTGGTATTCACAAGGTGACCGATCCAAACCCCGTGCGCCGTGAAGCGATCGGCCAGGAGGACAGCTACTACGAAGTTCTGTTCGATAAACCCTTCCCAAAAGGCGTCAGTGTGTACGGACTTCCCGGAACGGCGAAACGGGTACAGCGGATGGCGCAAGGTACGTTGTTGAACATTTCCTACGGCCGTGCTTTGAATGGATATCAACGGGGAGAAGGAAAGCAGCCGTCGGCAGCGAATGTAGGAACAGCGGGTAACGGGCCTTTCGTGGCGGGTAACAACCAGAACGGACCACCGTCTTCGATCCAGCACCGTGTAAATGAACGGATCGGTAAACGAAATGGTACCAGGAAGGTATCGAATGAAAAGGCATCCCAGCAGGAGAATCGTCCTAGTGAACCGTCCACAACCGGAACAGTAGCTACGCAGCAATCGCCGCAACAACGACCGATGGAAAAACAAGTTGCCATCCTTACGGCATCGAACAATGTTCCTTCCGCCGAAGTTCAGCAACAGCAGAGGAAAAATGAGTTCGAGCGGTTCTGGAAGAAGCTGAAAGAATCGACCAACGACAGTGCGTTCGATGAGAACGACATTAAGCACATTGCCCAGGTGATGTCGAACAGATCGCTACAGCCTGAATCGATCGCTGACCGTCTTTCATCGGGCAAAAGCGAGAAACCTCAATCGGCGACGACGGCAGTTAAATCTGATGGAGATCAAATGACGGGAATGTTGAAAAAAATGCTCCGCATCAATGATGGACGGGAGGAAGGGAGGAGCCAGCAAACAGGAGATGGTTCGCCACTTGTGCAACCTCCGCTGGCCAGTCTACCGAAGCCACCGCTGCAGTGGCGTAACAAGGACAAGGAGACCGGCGGTATCAAGTATGAACAACGGTATCAAGCATCTCAACGACCTGGCGGTGTCAACACCGGTGGAAGTATCTCCAATCCCAATGTGAGACCTCAAATGACTGCTCCTGTACATCCAAGGCAATTCAACATGCAGACAATGTTCATGCGCCCTCCAAACTTCCCCCTACAACAACAACAACAACAACAACAACAACAACAACAGTTCTATGGGCATCCCAAAATGCAGCAACAACCATTCTTCATCCAGCGTGCGCCCGATGCCGCGATGGTTCATGGCCGGGGTGGTGTTCAAACGAACAATTATGGACAACCACCTCCACGCAGGCCCATTTGGCAGTCAGTACCACCACCATTACAGACACTACCGCCGCACATAGCGATCGACAGTAAGCCAATCTCCGCACTGTTCGGTGGAGCACCGGTCGCACCCATGATGCAATCGTACCCGAACCGAGGGCCAATCGGTCCCCAAAATCTGAGCTACAATCGAAACAATCCGGCAGGGAATGGAGCCTTCGTGCCACTGCAAGCAATGAAGAAGAATGCGAAAATACGAGCTGCCACGGCGACGGCAACGAACAACGGCAACAATTCGAATCCCGGGACCGTACAGGAAGCATGGAGTGAAACCACGAAAACATCGGCTCCGGCTGCTGCACCGGGTAAACGAAAGTCGAACCCAAAAACTACCGTTGGTGCACCAACGGGCACGGTTGCAGTAGGCAGCGATGCTAACGAACGAAATGCGAATCGCAAAGGAGGGCGAGTGAAAGAGGTGGCACAACCAGCGAATTCGGATGGTAGCATGACCGTTGAACAGCCTACCAACGTATCTGGGACGGATTCAAAGGCTACACCGCAGCAAGCAACAAAAGACGGGCCGCCACAGCAGCAGCCAGCGCCACTCGATGAGAAGCACAAAGCGTTAAGCCAAGAACAACCCGTAGCCACAAATGGTAATACAGTGATGAAAAAGGTAAGGAACTGCCGGAATTTTGCACCGAGGAACACGCTACTTATCGCCAATTCTCTCTCATTTATCTTCACCAGAGTAAGAAACGCATAGCGGCACGGTTTGGATCTGCACCGGTTGGCTAAACAGCTGTGAAGAAAAACCAATGTTAAGGGCGACATTAGTTGGCCAATGACTGCCAATAGAATGTTATCCTTTAATAATGTGTGGTTCGAGGGAGTTTTAATTCATCGATTTAGCGATTAACTCATTAGATTGTTTTAACGATACTTGTGCGGCTTACCGAATGTTGCCGACCCCATTAATAATTCTCCGATATTTGTCTCGTTTGTTCCCGTGTTAGCTGGGATATGATTTTACTGTAACTCTTATCGTATCGTATCATCTTTTAAAGACAAAGTGACCTGTAGCTATGAAAAATTTAGAGACTGGTTCATTTAACTACTTTTTCCTCTTTAATACATCTTTAATATTGTGAAAGTCTTTAGTCCTTTCTAGACATAAAATCCTTTTATTCATCTATTTTCTAACCACTGTAAAATAAATAATTATGTGATAAGTTTAAGTTTTTGAATAATAAATAGATAAGTTTAGGATATCGGATTTCGGAAGTCGAGAAATAAGTTGATGAGAGAATAAGTAGAACCCAGATCCATTGGGGTCTCTATTGTTTCGGTTCTGGAAAACTGGATCAATTTCGGCACTACAACGGTGTTCATTGATTTTCCACTCAACGCGGCTTGGTTCAATGGGAGGAGCTATAGGATGCGATTTTTCACAGGGTTGCTGGTTGTTTACGTTTACCGGATTGTTTTGTAAGTCGCCGATGCCGCTACGACAAATTCCGGTCGCCTTCCGTGCAGCAGTAAATACGCGTAACATACTTTATTTCCTCGCAATCCAGACCGACGATGAACTTGGAACCGATAAATAACGCCCTTTCGCAGCTGCGAGTGTTGCGATCGAGTGTGGGGCAGGTGTTTGAAACGCTGGGCAACGGCGTACGGATCGATCACGGTGAGGAAGGCAAAGAGCAAAAGTTTCTTCAGGAATTACAGGAACTGTTGAACGCCGTAAACGCTAATCTCAAGTAAGTTTGTCGCGTGCTGCAGCAGCAGCGTGTGAGTCGAATGGCAATCCCTTCCATTGTTGCGTGATTTTTGCAGAGATTTTGAGTCCTGCATCGGGGATCTGACGCCACCGGCTGCTCCGTTGAATCTTGCCAACTCAGCCTTTCTGTCGCTAGAAACGAACCTCGAGCGGCAGGCGCTCTATCCACATCTGGTACAGAGCTACAAATGGCACGACAAGCTGCACGAGTACAGTACCTTCGCTTCGACGCTACTGCAACAGAACTCGCTCAAGCGGTCCTACTACACGAATACCAAGCGGCGCCGTTCGCTTCCCTCTAGCCATCTCGCAACGCCGCAGATGGTGGACAATCTGATCGGAAGCATCCATTACAACAACATGAACC
>NC_064877.1:24362500-24377500 GCF_943734665.1 Anopheles aquasalis | reverse complement strand
AGTTTGGGTGATCAGTAATGTGATGGCCATCGTTAATGCTGTCGATGGTCACTCAAAATGGAGAAACCACTTTTCATCCAAGAAGCACAGTCGATGACACTCAAAGATCAATGAAATCACTTTGCATTCAAACCACCATACAACGATCGTGATCAAAACGAACGATCTCTAGCAGAGGGAGCAGTGCCTGAAATTTCCCGCTGTATCCTCTTGAACCTCGCACAAAGTGACGCGATGCTTTAACGCTTCTTGCTAGCGCAGCGACAACCGACAACCTTCATTCTTAAGCCTTCTTTGACCACCACGTCGATCTCGCAAAAAGCCATCAATGTCCGGACACATTATTGGGTTCACTTTTGCGTGGGTCATTTTCCATGAGGAGCGCGCGCGTAGGAGATCTGTTATGACGAGGGCCCGGGGGGCCGAATAAGGAATGGCCAACCAGGTCCTTAAAGCAGGCCGTGCGGCCGCACAGGTATTTTTGTGTGGTTCGTTATTGTGAGCAATAAAAATCTGTCGATCGTAAAGGCGTCCCATGATGATAATAAGCCACTGCCCTCCCCTCAAACACCACACCATCGGCATCTCAGTTCCCACGCATGTTTCGCGGTTGTGCGCGAACTAATTTGCGAAATGGTTGTCACTGACGGGCGTGTGTTAAGCCACCTCTCTCTGGCCACTGGAATCATCCACTCAATCAGAGAGCCGTTGTTCTCCTGCAGTGATTTACTTTAGTGAATTGTTTGTTCGTTTGGTTTGGGCTTCTCCTCAAATTGTTTGATCAATCGATCGACTTTTTTATTACCTTAAACATAAATAAACGTGAGCGAGGAAAAGATCAGCATTTATACATTTTTTTTCTCTTCCTGTCTTTCTTATCTAGTCCTTTCTTATTTTACCATTCTAGCTCTATCATTTTCATGTTTCGGTGAACAAAATTTCACTATTAAATAAGTATTATATTAAAGCGTTTTTAAACATTTTTATCATCAACTAAAAACTGCGTGGACTCGTTCTATCCCCAAAAAATACTATCGCTAGCGGTTGCTCTTTTGATTGTTTTATAGAATAACAGTTAGAAAATGTATTATTGCACAATTTGCTTGCATTCTTGAACTACCTTAGACACACTATTTGAGCAATTTTATGATAGACCTTTTACCAAAAGAATGTTGCAAACACAGTTATGTATAAGAATACAAAATAGACCAATGGTAATGCGTAGTAGAATGCCTACCACCCCACTACTCCGTCCAATCGTTGCAATCGATGATTGACTGCCATCGATATGAGCTTCCCTTTCACTTGCTGCCATCACACAAGTAACCGAGCATACCTGAATAGATACACAAATGGTCGCTCCCTTTCCCGACGCCACAGTGCGATCGAACTAACGCTTGAAGCTATGCAAACGCTACCCCCCCGCCCCCTTGTATCTCTGTCCAGCGGGCAATCATGCTGGGTGTTTGTTTGCATAAATGGCTAACGGTATAACAGTGAGACAATAATGCAGTGAACGCATCATCCCCTCGAAAGCATTGGCAAACAATGCGTCTGCAGTTGGCACCACGCGAACGATCGATCGATCGATCGGGCGACACCACCAGAAGCGCCAGTCGCACGTTTAGTGATGGACACTGGCGACATCAACGGGCTTCATGTCACATGTCAGCAGCCTGTCTTCCGGCCATCTCTTTCGCTTCACACCAGCACCGAGCGATGGTCAATTACACTTAATTATCGAACCGATTGCCTGCCTGTCTGGCTGGCGGCGAAGCGGATGTTTGGTATACAGGGCCCTATATACGCTGTGTACCGAGTGTGTCCGCTAGGTGTCTGGTAGGGCGATACCTGGGGAGATGTAGGTCACCCTAGTCATACCGGTTCGTGCTGGAATCGCAGTGGAATGTGAACTTTTCGCAGCGCACCAACCAAGCGCCGCAGCCATGGCCGCGAGAGCAGCACGTTGCTTTTTCGCCGATCGTTTGCGTTTGATCGAAAAAAAAGGGGTGGGACAAACCTTGGAGACACTCGCGGCACAGAACTTTATGCCGAAGTCAAATACAAGCGAGAAGGATTATCACGTCGCTCGCAGCATCGCGGGCAGCTACAAAGTAGTTGAAAGATATCTTTCCCTGGATGATGATATCGATCTGCACGGTTGCTGCCCGGTGGACATACAAAGCCCGCAGCAGATAGCATTCCATGCAAAACGATCTGCCCAATGGTGGTGGTGGTGATCTCTTCTTAAGATCATTAACAGACGTTCTCGCGGTCACCAGACACTGCACCCGCCCGTACGATGAGGTCACCAAATACCAACACATGTACAGACGGAACGAAAACACGGATGCACCGGTCTTCTGCAATGAATCCGCACGGATGGAGAGTACAAGAACTCTCCGGGCACTTCTAGCCTGCGGGAACCGGTTTCGCGCCCGCGGGGTTACCACGATCTCTGCTGATCTGGCCACCCCCGGGTAGGGGGGGGGGGGAGCAAGAACACATACACCAGCACAGGTAGTTTCGGGCAAGTCGTCGTCGGAGTGCATTGCCAACTGCCTGCAGTGCCTGAGAGGTCGACCTACACGATCCGGATACAGCCAGCGCCAGGCCAGCACGCCCGTGGCTGGACAATGAGCTCCATTTCCAGTAGAGTACACGCGGCCACGGCACGGCCAGTCACGTCTCAGCGACCAAAAGCAGTTTTTTTTGTTTTCAAAAGGTTTCTTCTGGTTCTCATGTTGGTGGTTGCAGATTCGCGATTCGCCAAGGGCATCGCGCTTTGGTTGTCGTTTTGCGGGTTTGTAATCCTTGGACTTCGGCTCTCGTCCGCTCTCGTGTCTCGCGGAAATGCCACAGGAAAAAATAAATATGTTTCCAACATTAATCGCCCCGCACGTGCCTGCTGCTGACTGCTGATGATGCTGGACGAGAACATCTCGGAATGATCAAGAAAGAAAAATTAAAGAAAAAAAAACACGTCGCTGGTGTCGCTGTTGGTGGCAGCATGAGAGAGTAATGACATCTGCTCGAACATCTCTGCCTCATCGCACAGAAGGAGCCAAGGGTTCGGTGAAGCGATTCCTTCTGTCGTTGCTTGCTGCCGATGCACGCGACAAACAAGAACTTGCCCGCACGGTGATGGTGCACTCGCACACCCAACACACATCTCGGCATATAATGATCATCTTGATCATTATGATGGAAGGATGAGTCACGGTAGTTGCGGAGACGGCACCAACTAACTGACTTACCGACTGACTGACTGACTGGCGGAGTGCGAGTTGTTGGCGTGGAGGATGAGTAATAGGCGGCGGCCATAAAAAATAAAGATGAGCGCGGGAGTCGAATCAAACAGATCTTAGAATAGATACATTATTGGACCCTGGCGCTGGCTGGCTGGCTGGCTGGCTGACATTCACAATGCACGCACTGAAAGTAAACTGCATGATCTACGATAAGCGGAGAGAGGGAAGATCGTCTCATGGAGGGGGCGTTATTTGCATTTGATGAGGGTTACACGTCGGTATAGTCGCTCACTGACGAGATGAGCTTAGCGGGGATCCACACAAAACCTGATGATTGATCTTTCAAACCACAGGCCTTCAATTGTGGCCACGATGCTCCGTAGGAATGTGGAATGCTTATTCGTGGATTGTTTTTATTTTCATGGCGCTCACTAAACGCGCAATGAAGTCGAATTGATGTGGTTTACAGAAAAGATTATTTGGCCACATTTGGTTTCGTATCGAGAGAATCCAGAATTCCTTCATTTCTTGTTGCACATTACGTGACTCCAAAGCTGTTGGACTCGTTATCGGTGATCGCGAATCGCGTTATTATTGCAGCTGCAAGATCACAAAACATACAGCAACTCTCCATCCGTGAACAACAACATGGCCTTTTGGACGCTGGATGCTAATATCGTGGCGTTGGTTGGAAAACAATGCAACTCCATTGTGGACTGCCGCGTTGAGTGGGCATCACCCACATCACCACCTACCCTCTACTATACCCATATCAACCCCACAAGATGAATGAACTCAACTACATTCACTCGCACTTCCTCCCGGAGTGAAGAAGGAGGAGGAGGAGGAGGATAAATTTGATATCTCAATCAAAGTGCGGCTTCCTGATGTCGCTCCAACATCAGATCACAGCTACCAGCTACGAGATGTGCGCGATGGTTGCTTGGTTGGTTGGTTTGGCGAAATTGCCTTCGCTACCACATTAAGGGCCAGCGTATAGAGTGGCGGCATGCATCATCATCGTGCGGAGAACGTGCCGTGACAGACACCAGATCGGCGGGGGCATAAATCCCCTCCCCCTTTGCCCTCTCGTGCCGGCAAGAAAGGTTCTAGGGTTACAGTGGGGCCGAGCTTGCGGTGTGACCACCGCCTGTGTTCGTTTAAAACATTTTGCGGCTTTTTGGAACGTGACAAGACTTTCTAACCTCGGGAGAGAGAGACCACAAAAACCGCGAACGGGCGTGGTAGGACCGTTCCGTGGTTGCACTCGGAGAAGGTAACGTTTAAAAATGAAACCTCTCCGATCTCTCGAGTAATGGAGATGCACAATTTCGAAAGTAAACCGCGAACTAAACGCCAGGCCGAGCGAGCGACCGGTGGCGAAGGGTTCGGCGAAATAGAAAAAGCACTTTTCTAACTAAATGTACGATCGATCGGGACCACCGCGGTTCAGCGGTTGGTTGGGAAAAGGTGCGAAAATTAGCCGGATCCTTCCGTACTATCTGTTCACGTTTCATTCTCACGAACACTGCCGATAGCACAGCACAGGTTCGCCAAACAACAGTTTCGTTGACTGAATGGCAATGGAAATGAAACTGAGAAACAACTTCAAGTTAAGCTATTTTGCATCACAACGAATTTATGACGCCTGGAAAACACATTAACACCAGCGGAGTGAGGCGGAGAACATAAATATGTTATTCGCAAACTCATAAAACATTTGAACGAGATGAGAACGGTTGAGAGGAAATGACGACAGTCTTTCAGCGCGCCTAGTAGGCCACAGACTCCCGGTGACAATAGGACCCGGCCATGACGGTGCCATCTTGACATGAATTCACGTCTGGCACAGTTTCTCGTACACGGTATAAAGTGAAAGCCAGCTGCCTTGTGCAGCGCACAACAATGGTCGATGGACGCCAGCTAGTAGAACCAGCGCCGAGTAGCGCGTGACATTCATCATCTTCTGGAGGTGAAAGCCACGACGCCAGATTCGCTATCCTGATTCCTTTTTTCCTTGGCTAAGCGTATGCCCATAGTTACCCAGTGTGCATCTAGTAGACCGGGCGGGGAAAAGGGATCGTTTGTCAGTCAAAGTGGATCGGTCTAGTCACCGAGCAGCGGTTATAGGGGTTGTTTCATTGAAGCCAGCATTGAGAATCTAGCAATCGAGAGAGGTCCCAAAGAGGCACTCCATCTTACTCGACACAAACCCGACATTATTATGATCAAATTAAGCGCGTCCCGTGTGCATCAATTGATCGCATACTCGTCGGCCAAGTCGAAGCATCCTGCCATCCACTTTTGTACACCCCATTGTTCCACCTGACGCACACCTGAACTAACGATCTAGGACCTTCGTGACCGTGGGCGGACCAAGTACTCCAGTCTGACACCTGGGGTCCAATCTTCCGGCACCAATAACACTCTGAGCGTACTGAGCTTGAGATGTTAATGATGATCATGATCATTCACAGTGCAGTCGGAATCCTTTCGCACCGTTGAGGGCACAAGTCGTTGATCCGTTATGGTTATTGGCAGCATAAACTGTCCGCCGCCGCCGACAGATATCAACAAAACCCTTGGTCCCTTGGTCACCGTCTTTGCTCGGTTTACTCTCGCAGACCATGGCATGGCTTTTCGTTCCATGCAGTGCAAACGAAGCGAGTGCATGGCGGTCGATGACGAAGGCGTTGGTGGTGGCGTCCTAGTTCCGCGGCATTATGCGGCCCTCCGGAACCATCATCGTCGGTGCCTTACGTCGGCGAAGTCGCAATGCCGACGATCGAGCAATCTTGCTCGCTCGCTGGTGCGCGAGGTTCGTAAAAATGTTTATTTATTAGCAACCAAGTAACCAAGCAACCAAGGAAACCCCCCGTCATAACTCTCGCACGGTGTACGCAAGTACGCGGTCGGTACAGTCGTCGCGGTTGCGGTGGTACTCCAGGCACCGATCGGCTTGTAAGTATTTCATCACCACCAGGCCCCCAGGAGAGAAACGCCACAGGAGCGTGGTGAATGGCGGAGGGAGGAAGGGTGCAGCAGTGCACATGCACCGCATCCAACCAACCATCCATCCGGACACCGACAACGGCCAAGAGGGAACGTTTATGAATGAAATTAAGATTAAGATTATGGGAGGCCTCTCGGGTCGGGTTTGTAGTGGGCCGCGTGGGCCGCGAACGTGTTGCGTCGCGTCTTCGAGCAACTAAAAGCAGCAAGCTGCTAGGCTAGCGAGTCTCTCGAACAAACGAACGAACGAACGAGGAGCAAGGGAAGCGACCGCGTCTTGTTGACAAACGGCACGCCACGGACGAATGGACGACGAGTGGTTCCTTCCAAAGAACCGGTTCTAGTAAACATTGAATTCTCGTCTCGTAGCACCACGAACCGCTTTGCTTGCTTGCTTGCTTGCTTGCCTGCGGTGGTGATAGCGCAAATCAGTTTGTGGCTAAAGATGCTTCCTCTTTTGTGGCTGACAGTTATGAGATGCACTCGCAGACACTACACTCAGTGCAACATTGTGGCCGCATTGTTGACGTAAAAGAACATTGTACCAAAAAGGCGTCGACAGTCAAGCCAGCGATCGACAGCGATGGAGCAACGCGATTCGCGTAGGTGACCGTTCGCTACAGTCTTAAGCTGCCTCTAATGTCGCTGCTACAACCAATTAAGTCGACACAAATTAATAGCTCCAGCGGGGAGCATGTGAGTGTTTGTCGATCAAGAAAAACGGGTTCCAAGGCCGACACGACTTGGCCTCTCCCTGCCGCAACACCTGGTCCGCTGTTACGATGTCGACGTGTTTAAACCTTCTTGAATGAATGAAACCCATCTTGGAGGAATTGCTAGTTCGAATACATCTGCGTATTCGTTAGATGAATGAGCGAGCGGAGAAGGAAATTGTCGCCAGATATCGGAACCTACCGGAAGTGTTGTATTCGCAGCAGCAGCAGCAGCAGCAGCAACAGATGCCGCCAGCATACCTTCCTCTACCGCGAGCATAAACTGTCATGGCATAAACAAAATGACGAGGAAAAAGGTCTCCGCAGTGGAGAGAGAGAGAGAGAGAACATCGGAAACGTAACCGATCGAATGACGATCAGTTTCCGCTTACCAATCGATACCGCTCAAACGCTCTCGATCGATCGCTGCTGATCGAATGTCAGCTCGTTCACCTTTTCCCGGGTCCGCCAACCAACCAGAATCGAGACAGATCAAATTTCCCACTGGCGACCGGATGGTGAAGGAGGAAAGTTTCCGATTCCTGATGCCCGAAAATCGCTCGGCGACGTCTCGCTAAATCGATTGCACCCTTGAATGCGTCGAGACTAATGGGGCGACTGTTGTTTTGGGTCAGTCACCGTGATTTCGTGGAACGCCGCTATCGGCAACCATTCGCCACCGTCGAAAAGGTTCCGCCGCCCGGAAATGTCAATATTGGTCTTGCGACAAAAAGAGAGCTCCATCCCGGGGGGGGGGGGGGGGGGAGGTTTGGTTCTCCGTTTGATAATGTTTGCACTTGGAGAGATGACCCCGCCGAAGGTCAAGAGAACCAGAGAAACAGAGTGATTGCGATCACCGCATCGCGGGATTGCGAAATCGCTGCGGCCACGCCATCCATTTAACTTTGGCGAACAGATTCTAGGACCGTCGCCCTGTCATCATCGTCTCCGATGGCGGATTATCGGAATACGAGTTTCTTATCTCCAATACCAGCGTTCTGTCGTAGAGCAAACAACATACAGAGGAATGGTGGTGTGTCGATCGTAGTAAGCTGACACTCGCTTCCTTATACACCCGTCATCGATCCGGATCCCATTAAGATCGATAAATGCGGTGGCGATGCAAATTGAGCAGCAACAACCTTCCATTTAAGTAAACCTGTTCCAACTTGGCACTGTACTGCCAGCTGACTCCGATTCACGATCGTGGAATCCGTGACAGAGAGTTCACAAGGGATCCCAAGATGCATGGAAGTGTACGTCTCTTCACACACCAATTGTTTGTTTCTGACGACGAAAACCGAAACGTAACCGGGTCACAAAAGTACTACGCACTACAAGAGACGATCACAAAACATCTGGGCATCGTCTCCAGGGGGTGAGTGTTGCTTGCCTTCTGGTGGAATGCGATAAACGCCAGCTACTTCCTCTGCACTCTCTGGTGAATGATTATGCAAGTCGGTCGTCGTAGTGTCACCGTATCCGGCCGGCCGGCCGGCCCTGTCTGGTGCGTGAAAGCATTTATCGCCGCACTCGACCCACTATCGTCAGCAAGTCACGAGCAGCTCCAGACCAGCCTCCAGACCAGACCAGCGTCACGTTATCATCACCGGGGGAGCTTGATTTGAATGTGCTCGTCAGCAGCTCGTCGCCGCCAGCATGATCGATCGATTGTGGAAAGTGAGAAATGTGGAGAGAGGCTTGACGACGAGTGATTCGCCACAACCGTGTACACCCGACGCCGACGATAATATCGTGTCAGTGGGTCACGGGCTGCGGCAGACTGGATGACCGCTGCTATAATGACCCCCGGAGACCTCGAGGAGGAGGTGGTGGTGCGATGATTGCGTGCCTACACCATTACCAACCTCGTACACGGGGTACGCACCTCACGCTGCAGGTTGAGGTGCGAACTGACGATCATTGAAAAGAGAGAGAGAGAGAGAGAGAGAGAGAGAGAGAGAGAGAGAGAGAGAGAGAGAGAGAGAGAGAGAGAGAGAGAGAGGGGGGAGGGGGGGATGCTGATCAGAGATATCTTGGAGATCGTCTTGTAGCGATCTTAACAAATGAACATCGATTAATAAAAGTTCGGTGGTTCAGTTCGCGATGGCGAGGCCCGGTGTTGCTTTCCCCTGGCCCATCGCCACCCCTTATCCGATCGATCACATCCCCTCGTCCCTCCCTCCGGTACCACGTCACCATTAAGTTGCAATTGCAAACGTGTCTCCCTTGCTCCTCACTTTCGGATTTGCGTGCCACGGACCGGGCCAGCCATGTTTGTTAGCCAACCGTGAGATCGTGATTCGTGAGTGAGGTTGATCACGCAGTGGTTTTTGGAGGGACTTTGAAGTACACTACTACGCGAGGTTGGGCACTCGATAGGTGCGCCACTCCGATCGTCAACCCTGAGTCAGCTTGACTTTTATTTATTTGTGGCTCCTTTTGTATGCCCCAAAAACCGGTGCGTACGGGTGATCGCGTGAACCATCGAGCGGACAAACCATAAGAACACACTCATACGCGGATTTCCCTTGCAGAGGAGGAGGGGAAGGGTCGTTATCGGTGCCGCAGCATGCATGCAAGCGTTCGAATGACGTTGGCGCGTTGGCGTCGTACGAACTACTAATTGCAGGCACTGTGTAGTGGCCAGCGAGTCCTGGGAATTCGTACGCATGTTTTATGGAAAGCCTACAAAAACAGTCTACAAAAAAACCCATACGGGCGCGTGTAATCAGCAATCTCAGGGACCGGGCCGGGAGCAACAAACAGACGTCATACCGACTGGAGAGCAATAAATTATTCGCTTTCATTCCGACTTTGTGGTGGTGGTGGTGGTGGCTTGGCCAAAAATGGTACACGATTCGCGCCGGGTGCCCGGACTGGTTGGTTTGGTTGTTAATTTGTGGAAAACTCAGCTGGAGGGTTCCTTTTTTTTTTTTTTTTTTGAGAGGTGAAATTGCCCTCTCCACGGTGATTGAACAACGATAAATTGTAAACGAGGGCGTCAGGGTAAACCGAACGATTATTTATGACGATCCGTAAGCCAGCGCTCTCGCATCACACGCAAGGTCACATCGCCGTTCGCTGATGGATCTCGATGATCAACAAAATCGTAGACAAAGATACGGATCTCGCAAGAGATCTCTCCCATCGCGTACGCACGATCGAAGGAGGAGGAAAAGAGTGTTTGGATTGGTGGAATTTTAATTGATTGGCAAATATTCGTCTACTAGGGTGGCCCTCGTCATGCGACCGGTGCTGCGACGGATTAGGTCCGAGAGGCAGTCAGGAATGCTAACACACGATCGCTGATGATCGTACGAGCAGCCCCGAGCTTGTTAGTCTCGACGATCGCTGCACTGGAATGCACTGGAAAGGGCGTCAGAGGGTGACAAGTAGACGATCGAGACGGTGTCGGTCTCAGGAATTGGGCATTGCGCCTAGGGCTGGACGAATCGAACGTTTCTTACGTCAGCTGGCAGTCGGTGGTCTCCGGTCAGCGATGGCAGCGATTTCAGGCTCCGCGCAGGATCCTGATCGGATTGAGTGCTCGCTCGGTGCTGTGGGTGCGGTGTGGCAGTAAAGACCGATGTGCCGGCGGGCGATGAATAATCGATTGCGGACCGACCACACGCGCGTGCACGCTGAAGCGATTGCTGCCACTTATTCAAAACACTGAGCTGTGGTGTCGCACACCAACGGTCGCACCGGAACGTGTTGTCGCTTAATGTCTGACACCGATGGCCGTTTTAGCACCAACTTTTAAATGCATACAGTGTTGAAGGAAAGAAACGTTTGCGTGCGTGCGTGTTTAGATAAAAGCGAACCGCTTGAGTGGCTTTTAGTGGGTGATAAAACCACCGAAATATGACATGATGCCTCATCGTCCGCTTGCGTAAAGCGTGATGCACTTTTCACGCGTGGAATGCATCGCGTTGCGGTGATCGCTGGGCAGCACACTGGGCAGCAGCCGCCCCCGGAAGGCCGGCCTGGGGATGATGATGCAACGAGAAGCGATTTAGAGGAGCTTAAAAGCAAAATCCTATCCATAACGTGGCGTTCCATGCGTCCGGTTAAGGCGAGAATGATGATGATGATGATGAAATCATGCAAACCGTGACACATTACGCTGTTTGGTGCCCAGACCAGCGCGTTGCTCAAACAGCGATTGACCTGCCACCGGAGTGGGTTTGGGTTCGGGTGTTTGAAATTCTAAACTTCTACCCGCTCCTTGGTTCCCCGGGACGGGCGCACACGCGGCTACGGTCAAACCTGTTGCCGGTGCCGAAAAGTTAGTCTACGGCCGAGCGTCAGGCCGAACTCGAAACCCGCGATTATGCTCTGTTAGAGCCGTGTGCGGTTGGCGTCCGCGTTGGTGTCCAGCCAATTAAAGGCTACCCACCACCACCACCACCATCACGACCGCGACAAAGCCGGGGGTGCAAAGCTCATTCAATCGTTCAACCGGTGGAACTTGGCCAACGGGCGGATAAGATCAATTGACATGACATGAGGGTCAAACAATTAAGCGCGTGCGTATGTGTGGCGTTGGTTTGTAACCGCAACATGTTGCTTCCTGCATGCTGGAGATTGAGAGATTTTATTCTCAAAATTGCTTATCATTCGACAACCGAGCGTCCCTCGCATTTGGTCTCGTTTCGTTCCGTTTCGTTTCAGTGTGGTTTTGGAGGATTGCATAAAACTCCCGCGATTTTTAGGGGGGGGCCCACAGATTTCGTCACGTTTTGTTGTTGTTGATATTGCGCAACGAAATGCCACTCCAACCAATCAGCCGTCCAACCAGCCTTTAGTAGTGCGTAGTAATTTGGACTTTAGATTATTGCAAAAAGGAAAGAAATCGCAGCCCTCACGTTACGCTAACAAAGCTGGTGATCTAACGCGCAACACCCCCGGCGGCAGTCGGCTCTCGATCGATCATTCATCGATCGATCAGAGGAATCGTTTGATCAGTTTTGTAATTTCTACTCTCACTTGTCCGTAGGCGCTGACCAAATAAAAAAATCTGCTCACCACCAGATGGGCAAGTCCTTTGCAAAAAAAAAAAACAAAAAAAAACTGGGAGTCCAACGAGTGTGTAACCAATGATCAGTCATCAGCAGCAGCAGCACCACGATGATCACCACCATCACACCACATGGCGCATGGCATGCTTGGATCGATGGCGAGAAAAACTAACGAGATACCATCACCACATCATGTCACAGACCTGTCGACAACAAAGGACTCTAATTATCGCCAAAAAGGTAGCGATGAACGCGACTCTTTGCGTCCTCGGGGGCCAAATATGGATTCCCCAAAAGGGGTTTAGGGGTTGGGAGTTTTGCGATGCGTAAAAAAGCGAAATGCAAAATTCATTCGCTTTCTTTCCCACCCAAGGGAAGATCCCGCGAGCAGGACAGAAACAAAGTGGACGCTGGCAGGGGCAACACTGCTGCAATGATACTTGGGTCACACCATGCTCTGGTCCGGACTGTGCGGTGTACCGTTGGCCTGGGAGGGCGGAGTTAGCAAACAACCGACGGCGGCGGCGGTGCACGGTTTCCGTTTGTCCCAAGTCGCCGCCAGCGGTCTTCCCTTCATTCATTGTTTAATGTCAAACGGTTCGACCGGCCTGTTGGAGCCAGTGTGTGATAGCGAGGCTCCAAGACGACGACGACGACGATGACGACGAAGGCCGGCGACCTGCCTGGAGCTGGACCATTTGTTTGTTTTGACAAATCGCTCGTTAGTCGTCAAACTGTTGAAATTCACAAACACTCGACATCCGGAGACGGATCTCTCGCCTCGCGGATCGTCATTGGAAGGAGTGAGTACCACCAATGCCCCCCCCCCCCCCCCACCCCCCTCTTGGTTGGCTCTTCACCTACGCACCATAAATAAAGCGTGCGCGCGATACGCCATGGCGCAAGCGAGCTCACTCCGGGGCCAGCATCTCGCATCTCGCCCTAAAATGCAAACATTTGGAAAAATAAATTACTAAACCCGTTACAGAGAGAGCAAGAGAGAGAGACACACAGCGCTTGTTCGCCATTTCACAACGCAGCTAGCGAGTTATCCCAATATTTGGAACTCCGAGTACGTGCTACTCGTCCACCGTACGTGAGGGGGATCGGTTGAGTCGCATCAACAGCACCACCAGCACCAGCAGAAGTAAGTAAATGCGCCATGGCGGATGTACCGACACAGAAGGGGAGTGAGCGCGTGCTGATGCATTCGCAATCGCAGGATGAGGGGTCACGTGAAGACCACGGCAACGACGACGACGACGACGACGACGGTAACGACGGCAACGACAACAAGTCACTCCAAAGTCAGCAGCGGCAGCAGCATCAACAGGCCCCACAATGTTTCACTGTCAGCAGCTTCAATTAGGTTTAGGGCGACCTATTTTCTGACCCAGTTAGACCATTAAATGGAAGACAGCAGCGGAACACCGTGCCGTGACCGTGGTGTCCCCTCCGCAGCGTTTGCAATTCATTACCAGACGACCAGCAGCACGGCGGTGGGGAAGGATAGCAGCGGCGACGCAGCCTGTGCTAACAACGGAGTTGCCATAATTGACGCTTTGCGTGGTGTAGTGCGCAGCATAAACTAAGCTCTGGCACCCACTCATCGCGCGTCCTCCCTCCCTCCCAATCACGACAAGTGCGCGCTACCGTTTCGACAACTCAACTCGTCAACTCGACCGGAGAGAGATCAGAGAGATTGAGCAGCACAGAACCGGGGGGAGCGAAAGTTGTACACACGCCAGGGGCGCGGGTCAATCCGGTGGTTGGCTGTATCAACAGCGTGGTCCGATGGTTTGACCGGTTCCCTGCGCGCACCATCACCATCGGCCACATGTCAGTCGTTAAATATTGATCCTTCCATCGATCAACCGATCGTGTTGGCAAGCGCGCGAAGGTGGGATGAGGGGTGCGTGGGCGTCTTGGGTCAAGTGGAATTTCACGAGATACCGGGAGTTTGGAACGGGAACGCGTTAAGAGCCGATGCCGTACGATTGCTGTGTAGGCGCCGAGAGCCAATCTCAATGTTGTCTTGGAATGTCTTTTGTTAGCAGCGAGCGAATCTTAGTAGCCACGGCGCACATTGCTGTGTGGTGAAATATGCTTTAAAGAACCTTCAAGTAGGCCTCCAAAAAGGTAGTTTTCCTCGCGCGTGAACCAATTTGTCAGCGCTGGTGGTGACATGGTATCTAAAAGGTCATAGACGTGGCGGCGCGAAACATGTCAGCAAGCAAGCAGCAGCAGCAGCAGCAGCAACAGCTCTTGATGTTATTTCAGCAATTTCTTAATTGCTTCTGTGCGTTTATCAATTCCATATTGCACGGGGGCCTCCTCGTCCCTGTCATCGCCATCGCCGATGTTAATGCATTGCTCAGCATCGCGACAAAGGACACCGCATCAAAAGAAGGGGGACGAGTGTTCGAATGTCACGGTATCCCCTCATCATCATCATCACCATCATCATAAACTCGTGCACACAATCGCCACACAGCTCGGGGGCCAGGTTGTCACCGTGGCATATTTCATAAGTGGAAGTTAAATGGCGGCAAAACGGGACGAGATTAAAAAGAGATAATATGGAGCACAATACACAATACATCGCGCGTGCGCACTGCCCGCGTATCATTATCCACTAATCCACCAAACGTGAATCACAATTAATTGTAGTAGCCCTGTCGCCAGCCCTGTGGGTGACAGATCTGGTGGTGGCTCGGGCAACGCAAAACGGGACACACATTGACATTCACCAAGCACTGACGACTAGTAGCCTGGTCGATGCCGCTCTATCACCATCCACTAGAAGAGGGTCCCTGCTGCCTCACTTGCCGCCCGGTGACATTTCAGCGGTTGAGAGCGGTGCAGTGAAACGGACAAGTGGACACTGCGTGGTGGTTAATCACGTTTACGCCAAGTGTGGCGCGTGAATGACGTAATGACGAAGGGGCTGCTGCTGCTGCTGCTGCCATGGATACTGAATCCCTAAGTAGCCTGTGGATT
>NC_064877.1:24345000-24357500 GCF_943734665.1 Anopheles aquasalis | reverse complement strand
CCAGTCCCCTTGCCTTATAGGGAATGTGGTGGCCCTTCTTCTGGAGCCAAAAGGAGCGCCAAAAGGAGCGACGATCAGATCAGCCCATCGTAATAAAGCCTAACCAATGGCCCTATCATACGGCAACCAATTTGCCTTCGGGGCTCCTGGTGCTGGTGTGCTTGAACGTTAGATTACAACACGGACTGCCAGCAGACCGCGAGCGAACGAGCGAAAACATGGCCCTCCCGTTCGCATTCAGGTGTACGCCTTGACGATGCTGTTGTTGAACGGCGTTTGGTCAATCTTTTGACCGCAGTGGCATGCGGCCAAGCAAACAAGCGAATGGCGCTGGCGCTGGCGCTGGCGTTCGGAACGAAAGTTGATCATCGTCCCGGTCGCTGGCCACCGGCATTCCTTCTCGTACGACGCCCGTCCGTACGTACGCGGACTCCCCTTTCACGGTCCTGGATCCTTGTGCTCGTAATGGCCATTGGGTCCATTGGGCCCCCCCCCCCAAGCCCATCGAGTGGTCATCATCAGCATCTTCTGTTCGTTCACGGCCGATTCATCGTTCTCACAACTTCTTCCTTCTTCCCTCGACTATCTTGCGATCGAAGCAGAACAACAAAGAGGCCCCGGAGTGGCCCGGACAGACCAGGGGCCCCAATCCAGAGGTCCATCATTATTCCACGCACGCGAACTCATCGGCAGCGGCGAATGCGAATGTCTGCTCTGTTGGGAGTTGGCACCGAGGGACTTGAGACGGAGCCAGAGAGTGACCCCACCCCCTCTTTGGGGTCTGGATACCAACATTCGACTGCCGCCGTCTTCTGAACGGGCAATTTGAAAGCATTAGCATCCGAAAACGTTGCCGATACCTAATGAAATGGCGGCGCGGTTGGCGCAAAAAAGAAGCCCCTCGTCGGAATGGGGTATGTTGTTGCTGTCCGCCCCAAGAAGCTAACTGTAAACTCGTGCTCGTGCTACTTATTTGAAGCACGCTAATTTATAGCACTTCACCCCCTCCCCCCGTCCTTTCTCTCTGTGGATTGGGCAGAATGTGGTCTACTTGTGAACTGACATGCCCGCGCGCTACGTGCCGCATCATGCTGCCACAGGTGATATGCTTATGTTGTTGTCTGCAAAATGATTGGTTGTCGAAGGTATCAACGCGAGAAGCGAGTCTTCGTGCGTCTCGCGGGTCAAAAGAAGAGCCAGCACAGTTCTGCAGCCATTCCAAGGAAACACACGATGATCAGCGAGAGCATAACATACCGCTGGCCCTGCGGGTCTGGCAGAATCGCTTAATTCGCTGTTCGTCGATCAACGGCGTGTACGTCTGCGACACACAAACCGCGAATGAAGGGTAAAAAGTTCGAGCGAGCTAAAAACGTGAAAAACCTGTTTCCGACCCGCCGGGGCCAGCCAAACCAACCTGTTCTTTAGCAGCTCCCGGCAACCGTGGCCCTCCGTTTTTGGGGTCCGCGTCCGTCCAAAGCTCCGCTCATTTGGTCATTGCAACCGCGCTGCAACCGGTGGGGGGGGGGGGGGGGGGGGGGTTCGTTACTGTTTCGCTTCGTGGTTTCGCTTTTCACTAACGCCGCGAACGCGTATCGCTGTTTTCCGATTCCGATGAGCAACCTTCACGTCCATGGCCTACTACTGGTTGTAGCATCCCGCGCCTGCTGAGGTGGCCCTTCGCGCTCACTCAATAGATGTCATCCAGGCGACCCTTTCGACGATGGTGTCACCACCGTGAAGCCGGTGGCCTGTGGTTCATTAATTAGGCGAACGCAGCACCGGTCAGTGGTTGCCCCGATAGGGCCTTGGTGAGGCAATCGAGACACCGTCAAAGCCCTTCTCCATCCGGGGCACCCCTAAGTCAACGAGTGCCTAAAGTCTCGACCACCAGCCACTCATCGATAAATCACCATTTATTTCGAACCACGACGCAGTCTCCAGCGCAGACACTGGCCTGAAGGGGTGATGAATTCGTGCTCGAAACTGATCAGTTTGCTGGACTGGACAATGGACGACGCGACGTCAGGATATCGTGCCCCCCGTCGGGAGTGACGAGGGGCAGCTTTGCCGCTAAAAATCCCGTTGACAGCCGTCCATCAGCAAAACCATCGTCGTCGTTGTCGTCGCTGTCAACCGTTAACGATGCTAGTAAGGGTATTCTCCTACTTACCTAGAGCTAGCGCGCACTAGCGCTTATGGAAACTTGCTCAGAACATGCCATGGGCATGGGTATTGGGGGGTGGTAGGAGGCCACCGAACGAATCGGGACTTTGAACCTGATTCCGCTGCCCTGCGCTGTTCTTCCGTGATGGACCCCACCAGATCCAGGAGGAATGCGACGTTTGCGCGCTTCAGATGGTCGTTGAACTGGCTGGCTGACTGATGATGGAACTTCTTGGCCTCCCCCTCCCCCGCACGGGATCACGAATTCACGAACGCAACAAGTCGTGGCCATTCACAGCCCTATGACTCACTGTGGATCGTGAAGTCATCTGAACCGGCATCAAGCATTAAGTGCATCAGCTGCGCGCCATGCGCCATTAAAGCTTCCCTCGTTTCCCGTTTCTCTCTGTGTATATTCTAGGTTCGTCGTCCTCGGCTCGGCTGTTTGGAATATTTGTTTCGTCATTTATCAAACACCGCTTAAGAGGGGAGGGCTCTCTCTCTCTCTTTCGTATCGCGAAGATAAGGGCGAACCGTGATACAGCTGCAAAAGGTGCATGGTGGTGTGTGATCTCATCAACCTTTCTCCAAACGACCGATAGCGACGGAGTGCTTAATGGTTTGCCCAGATGGAGAGCGCAACTCCATTGTACCTCGACCAACGCCACTTTGCAGGACCTTTGGAGGACAGTGGTTCCCGTTCCCGTACCCTGCGCTTGTGCCAACCAACCAAGATGCATCAACAGACCTCCTGCTGATTATTTGCAACCTTCTGTGTGACGAATGCGACGGCGTTCCGTTCCATCCAGTCATCGCGTTCGTCGTCATCGTGGCCAACAACAATGAGCTCATGAAACGCGAGCCAAGGAGGCCCTCAGCCCCGCGGCACTGATGATGGAAGGAGCAGCTCGGGGAAGATCGATCGAACCGACCACCGACCGGTGGTTCGTCGACGATCGTCTGCACGCCTTTGCCACGATGATGATGATGATGGATGTTTGGATCGGCATGATGGACCACGAGATGATGCTGATGCTGATGATGATGATGATGCACTTTCTTCGTTCGCTTGTTTGCTTGGGGGACTCGGGACTTTCGTTTGAAGTTGTGCGATTCACGCACCGAAAATGCCCGCGGGACAACCTGTACCGTCGTCTGTCTGTTGGTGAGCCTTCAACCAACCAACCAACCAACCCCAACAATGCGTTAGCCGTGAGCATTCGTTTCGAAATCAAAAAGAAAAGATGAGATCCGAGATGACCACAAGGGGATGACGGCCCTTTGCTCCGCGCTCTTCACGCGCACACGCGGCCATAACTCTTCGTCTTTGTACCGAAACGAGACACGACACACGAGGCGGGCACGATGCACAGGTGTAGCGCGGACTCTCATCGCGATCATGATCACACGGTCCAAGTCCAAGTGAGTTCAGTCGATCGGTTGGATGCGGATCGTATCTCATCGCATCCCATCGCAAACCGCACACTGCAGTACACGGCGGGGCGGTTGCACAGAAAATGGGGAAACGATAACCTACAGCCCCCTTGGTGGTCGATAATTTACGAAAAATCCCAACGCCATCTTTGTTCCAGCGCAGGAATGACCGCCGCCGATGACCGATTAATCCGAACGCGGAGCGGAGAAGACGGATGGACGGATGGACTCTTGGACCATACACCACCACACCACACAGCCCACAACGTTGGCCGTTGGCGTAAACATAAATATTGAAACGGCACAGATTCCTCCGAAAAAAACCGATGATGTTCCTTGGCTTCCAGCTGCAGCATGGGACGTTTGTCGTTGTTGCTTCCGCTTTTCCGATGTTAATTTATGGCCATTCCTTCTCCGCCGACTGAACGCTGCCCCATCTAGGTCAGGTGGCCTTTTTGGTGGGTCTTTTTCGTTGCCATATCCATGAGGGACGGGTGAAATGCGCTAGCGGGAAGCACTGATACTGAACGTGAATCAATTTAACCATCGTGGCTGATCATCGGGTGTTGTGACACGACGATCCAGCCGGGGAAGATGGAACAATGGAAAATGATAAAGTATACGCGATAACGCGCGCAAAACACGAGAAGATTACCGCTCGAGTGTCCGATGCATCGGTTTACAAGAACTGTCTACCATTTTTCTGATCTACACCTTGAAACTCGAGGAAAACTGATCATTGGAACTTGTTTGCGGTCTTTGGACACTTCGGATTGTGCGATCTTCACCGGAGATCCATCAAGTCCGTACAAGATCGGCCATCCCCGGCCAGTCAGTCACAGACTTTCTTCCCTCACCCCCCTTTTCCCGGCTTGGCTTGATTGGCTGGCTGGTTAGTTTCACTTTCCCGGGGCTACCCGGCTATTCCATTCCGTTCCGTTCCGTTCCGTATCCTTCCCTCTCCCCCGCACCACGATCGATTGTCTTCCACCGAACACCGAAAGTCGTCGCCTCACGTCCCGCCACCATTCGTAGCAGCGCTTTAATTGTGTTTGAAATGGCAGTGGCAATTAGCCGTCTCCGGGACGCGTTTAAAATGCGATAATTATCGGTGCGTCACGTCGGTTCTGAACCAAACAAAACCAGCTCCGGAACACCATCACACAGAGCGACACACAGAGCGACAATTGGAATTGCGGATCAGGAAGGTGATGTGATGGATGGGATGGTTCGCTGGCTTTCGCCAACGGTACACCGAGCTGGCGGGCGCGCGCGCGCACACACTTTCAATTCGCGACGGTCATCATTTCGCCGTCGAGTGAACGGAATGGGCGAAGAAGATTTTGATCTTGACCGCTACGCTACTACGGTCACGGTGGGTTGCTGCTGCAGCAGGTGAAATGGAGTTAGCATAATGGAAATTACAACCGGAGAAAGGGCCACCACCACCACCACCACCAACGAGCACAAACGACGAGCGTAGCTACCAGGGGACCCACCAAGCGTAGGCTACTGTGTCCATCACATTGACGAGGCTCTATACGTAGCAACCCGTTTTGTGATGGGGCATGTCTTGCAGTAAGGGTCGCCCGATTCATCTGTTTTGTCAGCTTATAATGCCCAATCATGCCGCATGCCGATATGCGCGATAAGCAGCAGCATGCAGCTACCATTCGCGCAAACTTATCGCCCCACCAAACCCTGCCAGGATACACAAATCCTTCTTCACAGTGCTGGATCCCGGCTGGGGCTGGAGGAATCGAAATTAGGTCAAAAGTTTATAATCTCTCTGTCTTTCCGCGGACACAGAGGGAAAGAGGAAAACGAAACGTTAATTCATTTTTTTCGTTGGCAACACACCAGCAGCCGGTGCACAAACGCACTGACCCTCCCTGGCGGTCGATGAATCCGATGCAAATCTCGGTACCAGGTCAGGTCCAACAGGCAGGAAAGGATTCCACAGCCAACCAATCCCGTGTGGTTCACCTGAGATCGTGTTGCGCCGCGTGCCGTGGATGGTAAAACCTGTTCCCGTGAGTCCCTACACATCACCTCGCACAGCTTGTGGTCCGGCCACAGTGATGCATTGTAGTGGGACAACGTTCCGACGATCGCAGAAAGGGAGAATAGTGTAAGCCGCAGATTTGCATAACATGCCCCTTTCGCGGTGTATACGGATTGAACATTCAACCCGACGGAACGGCACTTGACATTCGCACGGAGTGTCGAACGCGCGGTCAAAAGGTCCTCCCCTGAAACGGTAAATTGTTGCGAGGATCGAGCGAGCTTACAGGACGGACACGACGTCCAATGTCTCCATCCAGTTGTCACGGAGTTCTACCCTTCCAAGTCGCTTATTGCGCTCTATATAAACTCAATTTTGACACCTCACTCCAGTGCCAGCAGGACTAGGAACGAAAAAAATGACCCAAGATGTTCAAACGGCGTGTTGCGGACAAAGACCGACGAGATCCTGTGTTTGATGAGGCAATAAATTCATTCTCGATGGCCATTCTTATTCCGCCGCCGGCTGTGGAGTGACCATTTTCGGACCAGCGGTATCGCTGACAAGTTAACGCTTCTGAATTGAGATGCTCCTGAGCTTCCTGAAGTCTAGAGCGGGCGCTGGGGCGGGAGTTCCATAAAAAACCGAGCAGCCAAACAGCATCAGTATTGTGCAGCGTCGAACAGCCAGCGCGCGCCTGGAATTCACAACTCGCGAGCTGCCAATTCTGGTCAATTTCGAAACGATCGATTCTGTGCTCGTCGATCGACAGTCACAAAGCAACGTGGCTTCCGGGTACGCTACATGGACCCCCCCCCCCCCTCCCCCCCCTATATGCACACCGATCACCGATGGTCGGAGGTGTGAAAACCAGAAACCTGTGGGAAGGACGGCCAATTTCGAAGTCCACCGTCGATACCAGATAGTCAGACAGCCACTGGTCTACCCCCATTAATCACTCTTGCCCCATTTGGTGCGACCCCATCGTAATAAAAGCACCAGAACAGCGGTGGACCTGCCGCCACCCGCAAGAGATTAGTGCGCTTGTGCAATCCCCACCGCCCCTTGGCAGACTGCTGACACACGGTGGACACACCACCTACACCACCAGGACACTGTGCTGCACTGAATATGAAACCGAAACCCGGGGGGAACGGTAGTAGTTCCCGAGTGCAATCTCGTGGCTGTCGAAATGATTAGAAGGACGGCGAAATGGACCGCAATGGATATCCCATCGGCTAGACGAGATGATTAATCGTCGTGGTCGTGGTGGTCACTATGCGTGATCATGACACGCGATCGAGCCGCCGCCTGTGTACGTTATGTTGCGGTACCCGCGATCGCGAACGGGTAATGTCGAGCCGATCGTGTGTGGGTATGACCCGGGGGCTTATCCCTACGGTTGTTCACGACGCTGTGTCGCCCACTTGCCTAGGCCCCCCTGAGGGGAAGCTGGTGAGAGCCCTTTTTGGAGGAACTTCTTGTGCCAAGACTCCAACGCGCAAAACTGTTCTGTTCTGTCACACATCACAGTACAACTCCCGATCGCACGCACGTACGAACGATCGACGACGACGACGACGACGACGACGACACGGCATCGACATCAAGAACAGAAGGTTTGAACACGCCTTCCGTTGCCCATTCTTTCTTGACGTCACTACCCTGCTGTCGCTCCATCCACTTCCTTATTAGCCGCGATCATAGACGGAGCTACCAGCGCAGCATCATGTTCCTTTTCTCTCTCGCGCTCTCTCTTTCTCTCTCCTCCCTGATCGTTCGTTGTTCCGTTGGCCTTGAGGCCAAACCCGCGGTGGGGCCACTTCTCAAAACCGTTCAACAACGTTCTAGCTCGTCCCACTCGTCCCCTCCCTGCTCTCCCGCCAATTCTGCACGCAATCAACCAACCATCCCGTGTGTTCGGTGATTTCGTTTAAATGAATTCAATTAGCTGGCGCAGTAGAAGATTGGCGGCAGTCACAAGGTGGCGCCACTGCTCCCAGGGGGGGATCGGATGCCGATATTCGCCAAAAATTAATTGCCAAATCGCAGCGAACAAGAGAGAAGAGGGAAATAGCTGTTTTTTGCTGCTATCCCTGGTGCTGCTGCTGCTGCTGCTGCCGTGTTTAGCCAAAAATTATGATCGCTAATGTGTTGCGCGCACGTTCCGCGTTGTGCTTCACGTTGCGTTTCCAGTGGCCGATTGGAAGCAAGAGATAAGCGTAACAGAAGCACAAATGTGTTTTGTTTTTGTGCTTCCATTTTTTTTCTCTCCCCCCCCCCCCCCCCCCTTGGCTGACTCTCCGAATAATTCTAAACCGGCTGAGGAAGCTTCGAGGTCCCGAGTGGTGTTCTGTGTAGCGGTATCAGCGATGGCCAGACCGTATTAAGGTCGCCGATTTTAACTGAGAAGGCCTAGTCTGGCCTCACAAATACACCAGCGAAAAGCATGACACTTTTGGAGGCGATTTAGCATTTAATCAATCAGCGACCGCAGATGACTCAATGCGCGGTCGTTCTAGAATGTGCACGACGCAATCCCTTATCAGTGGCGTCAAATGGGAATGATGAATGCCACCAGCGGGTTGAATTCAGTTCGCCAAAGTTCGCCGCATGGAGCGATAAGCCCATTATTCGGTCGTAAGATCGAACGATCGCTCCCCTTCGGTGTGCGTTGCAGGAGAAATCGAAGAAGAAAAAAAACAGTTGTCGGACTACTTACACTGACTGGAACCAGCGGAATGCGAATCTCACGGCCACGGGGAGGGGTCATGTCCGAACAGTGGAAGTAATTGGGAGATAGTTGAAGGAGAAAACGAATCGAAATGGTACCCCCGAAAAGCTTTTCACCGGCGGCATGCCACGCCACGGAATGAGGGGAGAAGATGGCACCGATTAAAGCATACGTGGACGTACCCCGTGTGCTTTGGAGCTCTTCAACGATGGAGTTTACGATAGTTCCCTCTTTTCAATTTGCCACGACACACGCCACACGTCCCTCCGAGCATCCAAACATCTTGGGCTTTCTGGTACGGAGATAAGTTAAACAAAAAAATCTATTTCGGTGAGCATCCAAGTGGACCTAAACAACTCAAATTAACTTCTTGGAGTGCACACGGCGGCGCAGAGTGCATGCTTCAAAATGGGAACCGATTGCTACCAAGAGACTCTTCGGGAGTGCACTACGGGAACCGTTTCCCGGGTGTGTACTGGTGGTGCACACTCCTCCTCCCAATTCGTGCAGCTTGTTAGTCGTTGTCGGATTCTGGAACCAAATGAAAACCCTCCATTTGCCTGTGCCGCTTGCATACTGTGTTCCCATATCGTCCTCCGTCCTCGTGGTAAAAAAGGGGCCTCTCTTATCCATCCCATGGATTGCTCGCCCGCTGCAGCGCAATCTATTTACTTTTGACCCACTCGGTCCCTCGGAGGGGAACCCGGTGGAATGTGGAGTCTCTCGTGGAGCGTAGCGTTTATCTTAAAAGGGAAGTCAATCTTGAGCGCTAGCTGGCGGAGCCCTTTAAGGGCCCGAAAGTTTCACTTCCTTGGAGCGCCCGCGCCCGCTCGCGTTTACTCCCGGGCGCAATAGTGCCCTATAGGTAAGAAACCCAAGCCACCCAAGATAAGCCCAAACTGTGCCCGGCTCAGTACCAGATGGCTTCCGAACACTCCAAACCATCCAGCGAGACCAGCAAGATCAAAGTGTTCTCATTGTTTTACGGCCCGGCCTGGGCGGCCTGTGTAACGTTGCGGCTGCCGTGCCACTTAAATGTCAATACCGCTGGCCACGACGATGCTCACGGCGACCGGCAGCTGCGCCGTCACCTTCGCGATGCACCCCGCAACCCTCAACGTGACATCACATCAATCCCGCGTTCAACCAACAACTGCATTCCACCAAAAAGGCAGTCCAAAGGGGGGGGGGGGGGGGGGGGCGGAGTGGCGGTTAAATTTTCTCCAAAATAACGGTCGCTGTTGGAAAAAGCGGCCAATGAAAACACTCGACCGATGCGTAGTGTGTTTATATTTGCGCAAGAAATAAACGGAACTACCGTGCCCCCCCGGGGGGAGGCGGTGGGCAAGAAGCTAAATGAGATGTCTACCAGAGGCTCCGGGTGGAAAGAAAGCAGCACCAGGCACCGTTTGACTTTCCGTTGTCCCGACAACAGTAGAGTCTGGCAGCTTTGCAGCTGGCTGCCTCGGCGGTGGCTTACTAGTTACCCGTCCGCCTTCAGGCGCAAATGCCTTCATCGCAGTGGCTAGCAAACGGAATCATAAACATTAGGATGATGATCGCTGCGTACGCGCAGCATCCTTGGCTGGCTGGTTGGCTGATTGATGACCAGCGGTGCACCACGTGTTACCTTCGATGACTTCCCGGTGATCGGTGTAGCATTAACCATTGGCCACCCCTTTTTTTTGGTTGAGAAAGTTTTTTTTTTTGGTAGCCACAATTATTAAACTGGCCGTGCAGTGCTGACCACACGTTGCTCTCTTATGTTGGCCACAGGTTAGGTGCAAAGGAAGTGGAGATTTTTCACGTAAATTTACGAAACAATGTTACGAAATTTATGGTGCATTTATACAACAGTTTGGCTGAATGGATGAATTCTTTTATTCCTTTAGAGCACCATGCATTTTACCAAAAGTTATGTTGCAGTTTTATGATAAAATATAAATATGAGAAAGCACATTTTCGAAACAGAAATCACTCTTATGTGTGCCATGTTTGGAACATTCTCTGCAGCTTTTTTATCAGTTTTAATCGTAGTAATCACTTTAGCACCACCACTATCACTAGGCAATGCATTATCCAAAGAATTCCGCTACATTATCAACATCTGGGCCAGTGGTTTCTCATAAATTGCTTCAACCTTCTTCCCATCCAGTTAATTTGAAATTTCAGTCTTTTTTGAGAAATCCAAGTAAAATATTCACTTTCAATCGCCTAACTAACTCTGCTTGGAGTACTAGATGAACTTTCGTATCTATTGCAGAAATTTGATTTGGGTTTCTTTTTGTATCAGTTACCATACAGAACAGTCCAGCTTGTTGTAATTAAACAGTTCGACTAATAAAGTTTAAAAACAATAGCATCAAATACTTGTATTAAATTTCTCCATAGCACAACAATGAGCCAAAAATTTTAGCTACTCTAACCGTACAAAATCAAGGCAATCCGATTCGATCTACAACCCTTTTGCGCCTGTGGCTGTGCATAAATTCATAATACCAAACATAATGTTGCTCCGTCGATGCTTTAGATGATTCAACAGCTTTACAAAGTTAACGAACTCCCGGCCAAAGAGAGCGGTGCACGAAAAAGGGCCCCTCTACCATCTACAATCTTTGCCCCGTAAAAATCCATTTGATTCGGTGCCGATCGGCATGTTCCGGGCGGACCTCGGGCCAAAAAACCCAACGTGGGCGAAAGAGAAAGCCTATTGGAAAGAGGCGGGAGGGACGGAGCGAACGAGCGTGCCTCCTTCTCCTCCTACTCTTTGGCGTTGTTGCGATCAAGAACGAAAGGAAGCCCATTTCAATGGCCAACCGAAAAGGCCACCCGCCTTAGGCCGTACAGAACAGAAAGAGCACATTAAAAACCGAATAGTGAGAAGAAACATCAGAACGAAGACAACGGCAACGACGACGGGGGTCTTGCACCGAGCCCACACTCTCCCGGGCGGGACTCCCGCTAGGTTTTCGTTGCCGCACTTTGGCTGGCCATGAAAATGGAGTCTATATGGTGGCAATGGGTCAGGTTTGAGCCCGGCACCCCGCACTATGATTGCCCGTTCGCTTATCTTTGGTTTAAATGTACTCGGACTCGGGATGGGCCTCAGGATCTGTGCAACACTTTACGCTTGACCCCTGCGCTTGAGGGTAAAATTAGCCGGCCGTTCCGCCGAGGATGTCTTACCTTTCGTGTGTGACATGTTGTGATGCTGCTGTTCGGCCGTTGCTCCGGGCACCATCATCACCATCAGCGCAATCCAGCAACAGCAGCAGCACCACCAGCAACCGATCGCCGACAGCAACAGCAGCCGGCCAGGGTTGCTACTGCCGCTGGTGGTGGTAACGGTGGTTGCCATGATCTTCGGTTGACGGAGTGACGTCACAGGACCTTTGCCCACCGCACCACACTCACTATCTCACTCGCCAGCCACTCGATGCTTCTTCTGCAAACGCCCGGTTCCCGGTTCCCGGTTCTCCCGGACCGCGATCCCCCGCCTTATCACCCGCGTCACCGCCGCTTCTCGTTGCTTCGACCACTGATGATAACGCACTGCTAATCGCTAATTGCTGATCGCGTTCCGATCGATCGTTCCAGACTCCAGCACAGACAATCCGTCCGCGGTTTCGTTGCGTGAAGGGACACAACGATCACAACAACGGCCAGCAAACTATGTCGGTGTGCCGGGGGTTGAGATTTGATTTTTCTCAGCGCTCAGCATGAAGATCGAGCAAGGGAATTCAATTAAATTGGGGTTCTTTCCCGCCCACTTTGTTTTCTTCTCCGTTGGCACTCTCGATCTCGATCACGCTTTCACTGATGAGATGGGAAAGGGTGGAAGATGCTGAGGAAGTAGAAGAGCTTTTCCGGGTTTTTTTTTTTTTTGATAATTTCCTAGCCTCGCACTGCTCCGTACGAGCCACCCGTTAATAATCAGCTTCCTTCACACAATTCGATCCACGCTTTGCTATCCACACTTTATACGGCACTTCTTCGGCCCGAACCGGGAGCGCCTGCGCGTTAGATTGGGCACCGATTTCCACGAATTCCCAGCAACTGCCCCGCGGGTCCAGGGGAAACCCGTTGTTAATTAGAACACTGCACCTTTTCGACGGCACCGCACACAACTCCCCAACCTCACTTATGAGCTTCGTATCGCCT
>NC_064877.1:24335000-24340000 GCF_943734665.1 Anopheles aquasalis | reverse complement strand
TCATCATATCGAACAGATCGATACCGGCGGAAAAGTGCTTGGAGGTGCCGCCGGACAACACCACCACCCGACAGTCCGGATCGTTGTGCAGCTGATCGAAGCAATCCTTGATCTCCGTCCACAGCTGCCGGTTGAATGCGTTCATCCGATCGGGCCGGTTAAACTCGACGTGCACCACGAACGGGCTCGGGGTGGACAGTTTGAGCGTTTGGAACTGGTACTTTTCCGTACCGGCCGTGGCCGCCGATGCACACATGTTGCGCGTGAGGTGTACTACGGTGGGAACAGGGAACATCACAGGTGTAGTGGAGTGGAGCACACCAGGAGAAAGTTTGCTACTACTTACCTTTCGATTGTGACATCAGCTTCAGCGAGGAGAACAGTTTAGTGCCGACTTGCATTCTGTTCATGTTTTGTAGATCTCTAATTATCGAGAGAAAAAGTAGTTTGCGTATCTCGTCCCGATTTTCTGGCTTGAACTTTGGAACTTAAAGAGATAACGGGGAAGGTGGTGGGTTCGCGAGACTGCGGTGAGTGGTGAACTCCGCGAGAAACGTCAGTCGTTGTCGTGTTTGTAAACAAACGGAGCCCCATTCAAAATCATCGCTTGCTCTGATCCCCTTTCAGTTTAAAGGCCGGAATACACGAAGCGTAAACTCTCGTATAAACTCAGAATGTAATGCCAAAAAGTTTACATTTGCCGTTTACACGGTGTAAAAAAGGTTATAGGTCCACGGAGCATAAATCCTAGCGTAAACGCTGTTTGCAAGCGATTTGCCCCACTACATTTCCTGTTCGTGGTTTGCATTAATAGTGAGTGATCATTACTAGCGTTTTTAATCTTTTTCTTCGGAAGAAAGATCCTATTTTTCTCACAAAAGTCGATTAAAGGTCAGTGTAATTCGGATTACACGTCTCAACCCGGTCATGTAAACATGTTCAAGTGTAAATTAATTTTATATTTACGCTTGAGTTTACGCTTCATGTATCGCCGGCTTAACACGAAATTAAAAAATGTTTTTAAGTTTTACTCAACTTCTTCTTACTTGGTTGAGATGAATGAACCGGTTCCTACAATATCCTTTTCATAACTCGCTGAGAACGGATCGAAGCATCGACACAAACACACACAGCGGCACACGCTAGTAGTAGTTTCAGCCCCGGAGGCTAGAGATCAGCGCCTTAAGAAAATGCACCTCCTTAACGCCAGCGCCCCCGTCGCCGAGCGCGTAGTCAATTAGTGTTTTCTCTCGTATCACCATCACGGAGCACAACTAACGGTACTCGACTCTTGATTCACCGTGCGTGAGGATTCCGGGATAAAATCGCCTGTGAGTTTATAATCCTTTCCCTTAACCCGACAATTCTGGATTGCAGTTAGTGACGCGATAGTTGCACAAGTTTTACAATAGTTTTGCGGAGAGGAGAGGGGAATTTTGTAGAGTTTGTTTTTAAGAAAAGCCTAGCTTGTGAAATGTCCCCGTGACCGTTTTATCTGCGGAACAGGAACCCTGTGTTGGAACTGTGTTAAACACGCAAATCCAAGCTCCCAGGACTGTGTAATTAGTGGTGCACGAGAACCGCATTCTTTGCATAGTTGTGCAACAGGTTCAGTAGGCAGGTTGATCTCCAGTGGTAACCTGGTGCGCACGTAAGAAAGGGTAAACGAGCGGGATTAGCAATGGAATCCCTCCGAGTATGGAGCGCTCTCTACAGTGATAAGACCTGCTTCGTCTCCGCGATAGTGTCATAAAATGATGAGGAAAGGAAAAAAGGTGGAAAACAAAACCCACAATCAGTGCGCGCACCCGTTCGTGATGTCGGCGGCGCTGTAGTCATCATGTTGCGTTGTTACGAGATAAGTGAACCGGCAATCCGGTCGATCGGCCATAAACGCGATGGGAGATGGAGGGGGAAAAGCAATCAAACACGCAAATTGGAAGATAATGTTAATTACCGACAGCGGTTTTGATGAATGGACAGTAGAAAACAAAACGATTTTGCCAGAAATAAAACAACACAACAAGAACAACACAATCACCTATCCGCACCGGGAATCGAACCTGTGCCTTCTGGATGAGAAACGGATCTGCTGTGGAACAAACTTTGAAATTCAACCGATGACTCACGTGTTTCCTCTATTTCTTCTACTCCACAGCAAAGTAACCGTTGAACCGTAATCACATCGCCAAGGATAGAGCATAGTAACGTAGTAACGCCGAGTATCCACGAGTCATCGCCGTTGCCAAGACAACGACGATTGCATTTCGAGTGCAATGTCCTCCTCCTGCCCGGTGCTCAAGCTGCTGCTCTTCATCGGCTTACTGGTGCTGCAGGCAATCGCTACTTGCAAAGCCACCCTAATCACCGACAATGACCGGCAAGTGAAGGAGCAGCTTGGCCTCGGTTGGGCGGTAACGTACGACCCCGCGAAGCTAACCGTGCACATGGGCACCGTACAGAACGTGACGGTTCACATAGCGAGCATCAACGACGCGGACCTTATCGATCTGCAGTCGGTGCAACTGCGAAGTGAACAGGGCCACGTGGCGACGGTTGAGAATGGCACGATTGTCCTGCTGAAACCATTGGTTCCGACCGTCCCGTGGTTTAGTGGTTCATTTAACATCGTGGGCAATTTTCTGGGCCGAACGGATTTCTTCATTGAGGTGGTACACAAAAATGGCACCAGGGAGCGCGTATCCAAGGACACTCTGCCGGTTACGGTGATCCGTCAGGAGCGTGTGATTGACCACGTGTTTACCGGATCGGTCATACTGTTGATTTCGATCCTGTACATCAATTTCGGGGCAGCGCTGGATCTGGGAGCACTGAAGCAAATCATTCGGCGTCCCATCGGGCCGGTGATCGGTTTCCTATGCCAGTTCGTGTTTATGCCACTGTTCAGTTACGGTCTGGGCCATCTGCTGTTCCCCGATAGCTATGAGATGCAGCTGGGACTGTTCTTTACCGGTGTGTCGCCCGCCGGTGGTGCCTCCAACATTTGGACGGTGGCACTGGGCGGTAATTTGACGCTCTCGATCGCCATGACAACCATCAGCACACTTGCAGCGTTTGGCATGATGCCGTTGTGGATATTTACGCTAGGTCGTACAATTTTCGAGCGTGCGAAGCTCGGTATACCGTATAGCCGCATCGCGTACACCGCCATCGGTCTCGTGGTGCCCATCAGTGCTGGGCTGGTGATACAGCGCTGCTGTCCCCGCTTTGCCCGGCTACTGGTACGCATTTTGAAGCCAATGGCTGCTCTGCTGATCCTGTTCATTGTCATCTTTGCGATTGTCACGAACTTGTATCTGTTTGAGCTGTTCTCCTGGCAAATCATCGTAGCCGGACTGGGGTTACCGTGGGTTGGGTATTGTGTTGGCTTTCTGGCAAGCCATCTGTTACGTCTACCGCTTGCCGATTCGCTAGCGATCTCGATCGAAACGGGTATCCAGAACACGGGCATAGCCATCTTTCTGTTGCGCTTTGCGCTCGAGCAACCGGCCGCCGATCTAACGACGGTTATTCCTGTATCGACTGCCATCATGACACCGTTGCCGCTGCTACTGCTGCTCATCGGTTTGCGGATACACGAACGGTAAGCAAACGGATCGCCATTCCGGTACCGTGAATGCCCGTTAGATTAGTACACCGCCACACTAGTTGCTACGTGATCCTCGAGCAGAAGCCCATTTCGTTTCATTGCAGATCGAAGAGACGCGCTGAAGCTAGTTTAATTCCCAAGAATAATAGCTCCGAACCGGTTACTCCACCGAGTGCCGAGTAGGATCCCGACGATCGGAATCATCTCATCAGGCATCCCCGGGGAGGAAAAGGACACGCAAACCATACATGCATCAATCAAAAAGCGTTACATTCATCAAATAAACGTGGGTTGTTTCTTTACATTACGAGTTTATTCCCACGTGGTATACCCCCCTATCAGTCCCGCATTTCACCTTCCTCGTCCTCATCGTCGATACCGCGTATGTAGAGTACGTTGTTACACCGGATCAGCACCTCGCCGAGGTGTCCCGTGTTTTGGCCATCGACAAACTCTTCCGTGTTGGCTAGTTGCATGTTCATGTAACCATCGACCGACACCAGGAAACCCTTGTACTCGTGGCCCCACTTTAGCTTGATCATCACCGGTTTGCCCGTCAGCCCGTTCAGGAAGGGCTTCGGGTTGATGGGCATAGCCGTCGCCATCGTGGTTCTGTGTTGTTTACGCTTGCGGGGTTACTTTTGAAAAAACGGAAGTCCTCCAACAATCCTTCGGAATGTGTGCTGCAATTGGAACGTGGATAGCGTTAAATTGCACACCAAATCACATCGGTAATATACTTACTAACGCAATGAGCAGTTTTATTGGCGCAAAATTCGACTTCAGCTTTTCACGAGCGTCCTCTCGATGCGTTTATGCGAAAAAAAAACAATGCCGGCGATCCCATCAGCTAGCGTGTCGGCGTGTCATCTGAGCTGTCAACTTTTAGATCCTTTTGATTTTAGACCTCTTTCCAAAAATATTTTGTCCTGGAGTTCTACGGCAGTTTCCTGTGGCAGTGGAACTTTATTAAAATAATAGAACTTTTCCTCTTAATAATGCTCCGGCCGTTGGTTGAAAAAAAGGAACAATAGAGCAGAATAATAGCTTTCCGGTAGAATTTCGCTAAATCTGTCACGACTTCTGTTGTCAAAGGAATTATCCTTGGTCCAAGGAGACGCTGGAGTGAAAAGTTATTTGTTTATACCTGCCAGCCAGACTGGTACACGGCAGTGTTCTGTACTTTCGTTGACCTAAAAGGATCCCCGTGAAAGAAAATCCCCAGTTATGGCCACATTCACCGGAACCACGGTAAGTGAACGAACGAATGCACGCACGAAAGCAGCGAATGCATAATCCTGCGATCCGTGTTTTTCAGGCACCACAACCACCGCCACAGGTAACCGGCGGCGATGATCTCGGCCCGATACGACTGCCGGTCGACAGTGAA
>NC_064877.1:24325000-24332500 GCF_943734665.1 Anopheles aquasalis | reverse complement strand
CGATCCGCCCGTTCCACCAATCAGATCGGATCCTCCGTCATCCTCTGCCTCATCCACATCGCCGCCATCACAGCGGACAGCACCTTGCACCTCGTACCGCTCGAGCCACTGGTAGTTGGGCATTTCGGTATCGAACCGCAAACACTCACCCACCAGTTCGGCCATATTGACCGGCGAATGGTGGTTCAGCGAGGCCAGACGCTGCTGCTCCCGGTTCACATCACGCTTTCGCTTCCCGGCACACTCCTGCTGGTACTTGGTGATGTACTTGCCGAAGAACAGCAACAGATTGTCTTCGCGCACATCGAACAGCAGCGCCGGATCGGTACGCGTTGCCCGTGGTGCCATGTGCTTTGCCCGTTCCGCATCATGCCGCTGGATGCGTTCGAGCAGCTCCTCACGGTCACGGACGAGCGCAAGGCACCGTCGTACCAGATCGTGATCACCGACGCCATCGATGATCCGACAGTTCGCCAGAGAACACTCGGCTGGTCGTTGTTCGTCAATTTTGAACGTCTGGGCCAGCAACCGGCGGCCACCGGTTGACTGCAGCTGGTCAAGCAGACAGAAGAAATGGAAGTACTCGAGCGGTAGCTTCAACAGCTGCTCAATCGGATGGGCCAGATAGAGGAACGTAACATCCCGTTTGTCGACGAAGCGTAGCTGCTTCGCACCGCCTTTCTCCACCGTGGCACCGTGGTTGGCGGGGGGATTCTTTTTAGTCCGCATGTGCTGCTTGCCGGTAGTCGGAGCTGGCTGCGGAGTGGTTGGGTCGTCTTCAGGCACGGCCACACTACTCGATGGCTTGACATCGGCGTTCATCTCGATGTAGTTGGTTGGTTGATCGATCCGTAGATCAAGCCGCCTATCACCGAAGGGGCACGTGGCAATCAGTTCACCGAGTAGCAGCACCAGCCCATCGGAACCATCTTCAAACGTGTACGGTTCATCGCGGCTCAGTAGCTTCACATACTGGCCAAACACGGGCACGAACAGTTCCAGTGGGATGGACGTCGTTAGCTGCTGCTGGTAGCTGATCGACACGTAGCACAGCTCATCCTGGCGTGTCAGGATGCGACCGAGCAGCACCTTGTTGGAGGCCTTTACGCACTGTGTCACCGAGACGACCTGCATCGAGCGTAGCTTCAACAGCGCACCGATCAGCGCCCGATCTGGGCATTGCCGGTAGATGTACTGGAGACGGCCATCCGCCGCCGAACGCACACTGTTCGCGATCGCACTATGCATCACGATCGTGTACTTGTACAGTTGTATCTCCTCGTTCGTTTGCGGATCGCTGTCCATGTGAAGCTTCTTCTGGCCACCTGCACCACCGCCTCCGATCGTTTCGATCACATTGTACCGCCGCAATAACTCATCGAGCGTTCTCGGAAGACGTTCGATACGCTTCTGGCCATCAGCACCCTCACCGTCGTCAGCCGGTGGTGGTACGCCGTCGCTCTGGTAACGCCGTGTACTGGGATGACGACCACGACGCAGACCATGGTTTGTGGTACCCTTAGTCGAGAGGGATTCACTCGAATGTTCCTGCAGCACCGTATTTCTCAGTAGCGCCACCAACCTTATGAAATGAATCTGTAGCGCCTGCCGAAACTCATCCTTGCGGGGAAAGTACTGGCGCAGCTTCGCCACGAACCCAGCTCCGAACTGGCTCGTGACGCGGGGATGTAGCTTGCACTGCTCCAGGTACATGCGCAGCTGCTCGGCCACATGCGGCAAATGGCGCACCATGTACTGCAGCCGACGTCCACAGGCGTTCGATGTTTTACACTGTGCCCGGGCACACGCCCAGTGCAGAATGTCGCGTATCGTCGTTATACTAATCGTGGTGACCGGGCGTAATGGATCACCGTAAAGGTACATCAGCGCTACGCGACACATCAGCAACACCTGGTCCTCGGATTCGTCCCATTTCGAGCGCTGCTTGGTCATGAGTCTCAGCGCACGCCGATCGACCTCATCGAGTGATCCGCGTCGTGAGATCTGCTGCTTGCGTGGATTCACCATACGCCGGCCCAACTTGCGCCCCGAGAGCATGGGTTTGCGGCTCATCAAAGGTATGGAACCGCTCGAAAGACCGCCCATATGCCCCACGGTCCGCTCGTTGCCCTTTCCACCAACACGGTACGCCAGCTGGCGCTTCTCCATTCCTGCCTTGCCAAGACGCCGGCGGACCACCTTCAAACGTAGCTTCTCTACCGGAACGCCCAGATTGATGCGTTTGTTCCAGTTCGACCGTAGATGCACAAACATTGCCGAGTCCATGCCGGCCGCTCCGCGCCCATCACCGGGCGGTAGTGCACCGCTATCGTTCACCGGGCCGGATTCAATCGAGCACGCCCTAATGGCATCCAGCATGGCGGGCTTATCCTGTACCTTCTGTACAAACACCTCTTGCCCGATCGCCGTCGAGCGGAGGTTGATACGCGTGTGGGTCGAAATGCTGTACAAACGGTCCCAGTACTCGTGCACATCGGCAAGCGTCTCCAGCCGGAACTTTAGCTGCTCATACTGGCGTTCCTCGATCTCGATATAACCGGGCCGCGAAGGTGTGGTATCGAGCAGTGACACGTTCCGGCGCACGTAAACGAATGTTTGATCGCGCGCTTTCGTCAGTTGCGGCCCGATTTGCATCAGGCCAGCCCAGCAGAGCAGCTTAGCGAGATCGTAGATTAGGTGGACATAACGGCGACGCTGAAACACCTGGGCACGTATGTGCGGAGGAAGATGCCGGAGCGGGATATACCGGCGCACCCGGTGTTCCAGGTAGTATTCGAGCTCGCTCGTGTAGAACGCATAGGTACTGATCGAGCAGAACATCACCAGGGGCATACGGGCGGTCAGATCTAGTAGCAATGACCAGCCGGACGTACCGTCGTATCCATCGTACCGACTGAGAGGGCTAACGAACATCTTCCAATCACTCGTGTCACTGTATACAGGTATCCGCTCGTGGGCCTCCAGATCACTAACGTCCACTTCCGACAGCTCACTCGGATCGATTTGCGTTGCATCGGACCGAAGGACATAGGTAAGGTAGAACGCGTACTCGTGAAACAGCCGCATGCGCATGCACTTTGCCAGGCAACCGGGATACCCACGGCACCGGTTACTAGATGGTCGTGTGTTCGTCGTTGCGATTGTCGCTGCGGTTGTGGCTGCCGTCGCGGCTGCAGCACTGCCAGATGAATGCTTCTTTGCTATGTCCTGTTCTTCTTTCACGGTCGTTGTGCGGACCGCAAACTGGTTACGGAGCAGTGTCACCTTGCTCTGCAGCGCCGAACTGTCCACCTTGATGGACGGCAAACAGACAAGCATCTGCTGTATCTCACGCTCTTCGCGCCGCAGTTTCACGTGCGCAAGCATCACCAGCCGATCGGTGGCGAGTCGTGCAATCAATCGGAGCACCGACTTGCCACACATCCGGTACGTGTACCCATTGACCATTTCGATTTGATTGAGCTTCTTCAGGATGCGGCGTGGTTCGATAACCGGTTCGTGCTTCAGTAGCTCCAGTATGAAGTTACAGCGACCGAGCAACCGTTCGTTCGCCTTCCGGAAGTTGCTCGTTATGCCTTGAATCGGTTTGGCTAGATTCAGCTCGTACGAGAAGCTTATATCGGTTACGATGTCGGTCTGCAGCGTGGCGGTTTCCACCGCACGGCAGCTTACGGAAGCACTATCCAAGGAATCCGCTTCCGCATCGACGTTCACACTGACATCGGCACCCTTGGTACCACCCCCCGAATCTGGTAGCGCTCCCGATGCACTCCCACTGTCCTCCGGAATGCCTTCGTTAGACTCTTCTTGTGATGGTTGCTGTTGACTTTCAAGGAAGCTGCGCTGCAACGACACGAACTGGGACATCTCTCGCTGCAAATTCAGCGATACGGACATACTTCCAGGAAGAAAGAATCTGTCGATAGAAAAGTCGAGATGATTAAAAGAAGGCGAACATAGTCAGGATAGGATCTGTGCCGAGGATCTTTTACTTGGCCGTTCGCTGACGTCCCTCGTTGAACGATTGGCTCTGCACGACCTTCATCCGTACCAGGTTCCGCACGATGCTGCGGGCATTCAACCGATCCAGACCAAGTGTGGTCGCTAGCTCGGACTGAGAAATGCCCGAAGTGCCACTCTTACCGATGACCTCGTACGCTAGTCGCAGCAACGGTTTGTCGACGTACAGTGCGCTACTATCGGCCGGCGCAAGGAATCCTTCGCGGGCGTCCTCTTCGATACCGTCCCGACACCAGACCTCATAGACGTCGGTGTTCGGATCAACGAGACGCATAACACGTACCGACTTCTCCTCTCCCTTCTTCGACATCCAGAGGCTGGCCGGTGCATCGGGATAGAGCGTCCGGTACGGGACCATTTCATCCATACGCACGAAACGCGCAAGTTCGGGCGAACGGAATATTTTCTTCGCTTCCGTCTTCCCGAGCACCAGCTGCTTGATCTCGGCATAATCGGCCATATGGAACGGTCGGTTCTGCAGCACATTCACCACGCGCTCGACAACGAGCTGTTGGCGGTTTTTCATCTCACGGTAATACCGCGGCAATTGAAACAGTACGCCCTGTGTGCTGGAATCGCCCGTGCGCATACAAAACGTTTGGCGTGTGACGAGCTTGGCCCCACAAAGGACCTTCCGGTTGTAGTAAAGCGTGCTCGAATCACGCGTCATCTCGAGCAACGAGAAGCGGCCTTGCGACGTTTCTCCATTAAAGCGTGCCCGACCGATCCACTCGAGCATGCAGTACTGAATGCCCGTCAGCTCGGTTGTGCAGTTGCCGGGGATGAGAAAAGATTCCCGGAGCCGCTGTGAAGCGACTATTACGAACCGGCGACCATAGCTAAGGAAAAACGTCAACGGATTAGTTCACATATCAAACTAGATATACCTCAGTGGCATGCCCCGTCCCACATACCGCTGTTCGACCTCTGTCCAGCTGATCGATTGCAGTTCATCGCGCGGTATCGGTGACCGGGTTTCGTACTCTTCGCACGATCCTCGCACGCCATGGCGCTCGATCAGCTTGTAGCGAAACCGATGGCCCGGGTACACCTCCGGAAGCTGTGGTATGCCCGTTTCCGCATCGACGTACGCAAACCGATCGTACGGTACGTGCGCGTTACGCTCGCTCAGCAACAGATAGAACTCAAACTCGGGATTGCCAACAATCTGTGGCCACAGGATGTTCGATAGCTTGGTGGGCATGGGAAGCGATAGCTTCAGCCGCTGAGAGATGTTGTACCAGAGTGCTGGAAGGGCGGGAATCGCGATTAATTGCCATTTCTGGAAGAACGCGTACGCCACCCTGCCTACTACTCACTTTCGAGGGTGGCCCCTTCGAGCCCCTCGAGGCTGATCTCTTCATCGAGAATCGATGCTATCGAGGCGTATGGCAGCATTATTGATAGGCCTGCATTGGAATATCGTAAATTCACAAACGGTAACTTTCACTAAGGCGTGACGATACCGTACGCACTAAGAACCGGCGACGACGATGATGAATGAATGTAAACAATCAAGTTGCTGACTAGGACCTCAATCAAGCATAAACACGTCGGGCTGCTGCCTTAGTAGCAAAAAGGCACATATTTCCCGGTTTACGAACGAGCGGTTTTTGTGCACCCAAGTTTGTGCCAAGATTTTTGAAAGCCTCCTTAATATTTTATCCCTTAAGGAGTTTTTCTTTCATTCCTGAAAATAATGCTGCAATGAGGCCTTTACTGTGCTAGTAGTGCTCTGAGTACGGAACCAACAAAAGAGAAACGAGTCATTTATTTTTGTTTTATATTTTTCATTTTTTTGCTTTATTTTTAATGATTTTACGATTTTTTTACTCATTTATTCGTATGATAGTAATACCATTGACACTCGAAGCAGCCCCGAAACTTTTACGCGCCCCCACACAACGCACGTGCACGCATCTGCGGCATATGCGTTGGGCGCAAGAATCGGAACCACTTCGCGCGTTTTTACTACGCCGCTCTGCTGTTGCAAATGTTTATCAAATACGTTGTTTTCACACTAAATATAGTAGACTGTAATTCTATGTCGTACTAGAGTAAGAGAAGGGGGTAGTAGAGGCAGGGATGGAACAGGACAGGTGAAGGTCAGATGGTCGAATGTTGGTTTTGTATGACACCGGAACTCGTGACACGCATACACATACACACACCCACTCTAGCGGAGCCCCCTCATTATTATGCATGCCGGCGGTAAACTACTGCGGCCATAAGGCTCCGGCAGGGACAGCGCGAAGGTTGGAGGAGTGCTTCGCGAATATATGATGCTCTAGGGGGTCCCCCTTGTCGATAATCTTCGGTTGCCCGAGTTGGATTCATTTTTAAAGAAGTGAAGGAAAACCGTACCTCACCCCTTCTCTACGCATTTCTAGGTTTGAATTGAAAATGGAGGATTGAGTAGTTTGAAACGGTCACAAATGGGTTTGAATTAATCCTTCCCCCCTTATCTCTTCCGTACTATGCGCCGGGATTCGACATTGCATTCGATCCACGATCCATGAATCTACATCAATCATCAGCCTATCATGCTGCTCTATTCCACTCGGATCTATGCAATTACCTCTGCACTAGGATACAGGGCTCGCGCGTAATCATGGGACAATCATCTTCAAAAGTAACAATCTCGCATTAATAATGAAACTAGCCCGCCCCCCTCCACGTGATCCTCATTCCAATCGATGATTGACCTTTTATCATGGTTTCACTCGCTGCTACACGCGGTATCGATTTGCAGGTAGGCGCGTAACTGTTTTATATTGTTTTCTTTTTATTCGTTGCAGATAAAGTTTTGCTCTATAAGAGAGTAAGGAATAGGGTAAAAGTTATGTGTGCGAATATATAGTGGTTTTTTCTTCATAGTGCACCACGCACTTGAACATCAATAGAATCGCGAATGTTTTGCTCGATAATGACTAATTACATTTCATCCTACACATAGGCGCCATTTACATTTGGGGAGGGGAAAATTGTTAGTTGATGTCGCGAGAAAGATGCGTTTTAAGAAATCCCTCCGATCGGTTTTCCGTGGGTGCTACTACGTAACCCTCCCTCCCTCTGGCGCGCTTTTGCTTAATGAAAAAAAACCCAATGGAAAGAGAGAAAAACAAAGCAAAGATACGCACTACCTTCCAGAGCAATGTGAGAATCTAGATTCAATCATTCATGATCAGCAGACCAATCGGTGTCATTACATGCTAATACACGTTACAATTTCGAGCGGTATATTGACGCTTAAATATGAACAAGATAAATCTATCCATTAGTTCTCTTCGTTTAAGACCACACTAAAAAGTCAATAAAGTTGCAAAATAAATGTTTTTATAATAAAAATCTACACCCTCTCCACGCACAATGCTCTTATTGTTCTTAACATTCCTAGTTAGTAGTGTGTTGATAGCTTCAGCCACTCTGCCACACACTCCCACCACTCGACAAGCAATG
>NC_064877.1:24317500-24320000 GCF_943734665.1 Anopheles aquasalis | reverse complement strand
GGCGACGGATTTTCACTGCTCTACCGCCATTGTTCGATCGAAATCGAGCTAAATTTGAGGCCCCCACCACTGACCGGCTAAGCGAAAATTTTCAGATATCATTCTTCAGGAGAAAACCCAGCATGGAGCGGAAAAACTACGCAGCAACATGATGCAGCTTGGAAATGTTTGTAGAAATCCTTGGTTAAGATCCGCGGAGCAGGGATAAAATCAGTTCTTGAGGTCGAAATCGAGGCTCTCGCTTCACACCGACGCCATGTTTTTTTCTCGGTCACGCCGCGTCGCTTCATTGCCGAAGCTCTCCGCCGTTGGGCCAAAAAAAGGGGTACACATTTTCTCCAAGGACGATCTTGTAATCGCCTTTCTTCCAATAATCAGCGACAGTAACTTTGTTTCACGATTTGTTTAGCTGTAATAAACCGAAAATCCGCTCGCGGATCGGGGGGTTCACGGTCACCCGAGAGGCTGAGGCCCGCTTACTCACCAGCTTTCATCGTCGAAGGATTCTCAGCCATGGTTTTCACTTTTTTTCGCCAAATGCACCCCGAAACTCAATAATCCTATTTACGGCCGACGGTTGGTAGTTGATTCCGTGCACGGTCAATAGTTTCCACTGTATCGGAGCGCGAATACTTCACTTTTTTGATCAGCACAAATTGCAATCAAACACGAACGTCGGAAAAAGCGATGCGTACGCTAGCGGATTGACGCCTCTTTAGCCCCGGCTTGTCAGGCTTCTTTTCCCTCTCGAGAGCTGCGTCTGTCCGACGTGCTGGCTGGGGTCGCCAGTTTTATGCGTGAACGGGTGCACTTTACGCGAAACAGAGACAGACTGATTCCCGGTGTCGCCAAGAAGCCGCTACTTCTGCGTGTGCCAGAGCGAGCACACTAGATGGTGCGTGTGCACCCGTACCGGGGCTGTCAAAATGCTGTCAAAAGTACCTCGAAATTCAAATGGACGGGTAGTCTGCTCCTGGAATACCGTGGAGGCTTTCTTTCTCGCGTAAAGAAACAATGAGGCACAGAACAATCGTATTAAATCGTGTTTTATGAAGCATCAGCATAAATAAATCATACAATAGGAAAGATTGTGGGTTGTAATAATACATAATCATGTGCAGTATGTATAGGAGCGACAGTATAGTTGTTGTGTAAGTCTTTTGTGACCTTTTCTCTTCGGCAACTTTGCTTCGTTGAAATTGTTCGATAATTTATGTCTAGTGCTATCAGCCTGGATTACCTATAATAAGATGGCTCAAAGCGGATCACAAAAAATAACACGAGAGAGTGAGAGAAACGTGACGAAAGTACAAATTTCGTAGTTTTTCTGCCGTTTTCCTTGCAGTTTAATATTGATTTTTTTTGTTCCTTTTCCTGTTTTCCATTTCCTCAGCTACTAACGTATCCGTCTAGTAGAAGCAATGTTCGAACGTATGTTCCGGTTATTTGAGAGGGGTATAATAGAGCAACAATATATAGTATTCAGAGACAGAGCGTAAAGTAACTGTTGAGAAGGATTCTTGTTTAGTGATTTGTTCTGTTGTTTTACTTGCTGCTGCACTCTGTGGAGCATTGCACCTTTTGCTCGCACTGCTCTGTCGGTTTACCATTGACGATTTGCCTTCACAACGAAAAGAGGCTTCCTATTTCCTGCGGAAGTGACTTGTGACGCTATAACTACTGGTGCAATATATGTCCATTTAACTAACTAAATTAAAATAAACGGCGTACACAAGTAAAACTAAATAACAAGCACCATTCCCTACATCTTACCACATAATATTGCTCATTCATACAAAAACAAATGTGCACATTTGACGGAGTGGACTGTAATGTAAATTATTATCATCCAAAATTGAAAATATTTTCTCCCCGCATAGTAGCTATTCTGCAAACGCATCAATCAGTTGGTGCAAGTAAAAGCATCGTGGTGCAGAAATGAAAAGCATGACATTTTCAAGCGTGCAGATGTGTCGCGTGTCGTTTAAACCAATAAAACCAGAATTCTTGTGCTCTGCTGACAAATCGACGAGCACTTTATCAAACATGTATTGCGGACGTTTATCCGTACCTATACGTACGGTGCAGACCACCCCAGATAATTGACCATGAGATGCAGAAAATCATAATCGCTACGGCAACGACGACGAAGATGTTGGCAACAACCGACCGACCAACGATCAGTGCTCTAAAAAGTTCTAATAACAATACATTCAAAAGGCACTTTTTATAGTTACGAGTACAACTCTTCGTTCCTTCGTTTTCGTTGCGGAATAGTAAATTTAGTTTCTGCTTCTTTTCGGTTTCGTATTCGTTTCTGCCAAGTACATCTGCTCCTTATTGCCATTGCACACGAGCGTTACAGTTGCAGCAAAAATAAACGCAAAGGACACCTTCACAAGTGCGAGTGTCGAAACAAAATTGCCTCATAGGCAACCTACTAATGCATCCGAATTATTATTTCTCGAATTTGATATTTGAAATGTATTTTCTAAATGGT
>NC_064877.1:24307500-24312500 GCF_943734665.1 Anopheles aquasalis | reverse complement strand
GCTCATTGTCGTAGAGCAGTAGATCTGCGTCCACAGCAGCAGCGGCAAGGTAGGACGTTGAGGAGCAGGAAGAGTTTAGTACGGCGGGAGCGAATCGAACCACTCAGAGATCATCCTGTGGTTCGATCTTATCTTCTCGCGGCAACAGCACAAGATACTGGCGATCGATCTCATCCTGACGTTCCATCATCTCCGCACGCCAGGAAGCTTCGGCGTGTTCGATACCGGCGGCCGTAGCCGCTGCTGCCGCAACTGACGCTGGATCCGATCGCATCATTATGTCGACCGCATGGCAATCCGGGCCACTGTTCGTTAGGCCCCCGACCAGATGGGAGGGTGGCGGAGGTCCTCCGCTACTACCGCCGACCGCAGTGATAGCAGCCAGGTTGCCGCCAGCCGTTTCATAATGCGATCGTTCGTTGTACAGCATCCCGCTAGTGATGGTGTGCGTCGTCGGTTGGTATAGCCGGTCATGATGGTGCATCATCGATGGTGAGTTGAGCGACTGTTCGTACTGCCGGTTATCCAGCAGATACGAGCTGGTGATCGTACTAACAACCGGATAGTAATGCCGCTCATCACCGCGATATACCGGTACGAGCGGATTACCGCCACTGCTGCCACCCGATGCTGTATCAGCGACGACGGCCGCTGCAGCCACAGCAGCGGCAGATGAAACCAGACCGGCCGAATCGTACATACGTGTATCCCGGGGCATCATGCTGGCTGCAAACTCGTACCGCTCATCCCTTGGTACCGGTATGTACTCGGATTGAAAAGTGTTGTCGCTGGTAATGACCGCTGTGGCCGCGCTGGCCGGTGCTACCGCCTGTATGGTAGCTGGTACCGGCATCGCCGGTGTTGGCGTTATTGCCTGGTAATAGCGCTCGTCATCAAACGTGTCTTCACGTGTGCGTAGAGGACCACCGCCGAATGCAAACGAATCGCAAGCAACGACGATGAGTGGAGGAGGACACATACAACCACACGACGGTAGAGAAATGGTAGCGAGCGAGAAGATCGAAGTAGCGACCAAGAACGACATTAAAACGAAATATATACAATGAAAATTTGAAAGAAAAACAGATTGAAAGTCACTCGAATTTTGATTTCATATCAAATGTGAACCATCGACAGTTCCGCCGGGATTTGTAATGTGCAACACACACCACGTGATCGTTACCATACCGTGTGGGACACAACACCAGAAGCGCAGGCAAATAGGAAAGTCAGCATACTACCGTCGTCATCGGAGCGTTGAGTTTCGATCCGTAGATTCCGGAGTGTGTGCCGTATTTACCTATCTGCCGCCCCAACAAAGGTGCAGCGCGCCGCGATAGGTCCCGACCATCCCGGGATAATGCTGATGTAACCCATTTGAATGCGTTTTTATTCAATTTCCTCCGACCCACACAACCATCCATCAATGCGTATCTTTGCACGGTGGATGATGGCGCTTGGCCGCTCGTAATAGTTTTCCATCCAATTCAATTCTTCACAGTTTCACACCTCCCCAACCCACAAAAACCGGTACACATCATGCATTGCCCTCTCTTAAATACTAATTCTATCACAGTTATATGCAGGTGGCATATGGCGGCTCTTGGCCGTTCGTGCATCGATGATGCATCGAAGTTCGCAGGAATTTTTCGTTTATATTCGTGAGCATAGCGAAGTATTATTTAATAAAAGTTATATAATTAAAGAAGATTATTAAAAGATATGGATATAAATATATAAAATATAGTACCATACCAGGGTACAACAGCAGACCATAGCATAGGTCGACGTATTATCTTTCCCATATTTACCAGTCGCAGCAGGAGCATGTCAATCCAGCATTCAGGATGGGTGCGCAGCATTATGGAATGTTTTGATTAGTGGTTTCATATAGTAGCAGAATAAAAGTTCATCTTACACGATGTTCTCGGCACGTCGGAATCGTCTTGACACAACAAGACATGCTTATCTCGTAGCGCTGAAAGGTAAGACCAAAGTAAAAATGAGTAGCAATCTGTTCGGTAACAATCAATGTCCAGTATGTGAAGAGAAAAAATGGTTTACAGAATAATGTGGTAGATAACAAAGTGACTGAAAAATGCGCTCTGCATTTGAGCTAGCTTCCAAGATTATATTCGATGGTAGAAGAATCAAGAACCAGTTAAACAGCGAGCCCTTCAATTCGAATGTAGAAGCAACATCGTGCACAAAAAAAGATATGGAGCATTTGAAACAATCGCAGAACAACAAATAGAAAACAGTGTTTTATGCAAACATATGTTTGTCGTACTACACCCAAGGACTTGTTCCTGGCCGCGTCATGTGTGCGCGGCGCGTTAGTGGCATTCGCACAACATACATATTTACTGTTCACTATAAAACCGAAAAAGGAACATGATGATGGTGTAACAGGATAGGTAGATTTTCTACTGCTGGTGCCTTCATAATGATGACAGGAGCACGCTTCCTGAGTGCTTTGGTATCCTTTGTGAAGAGGGTGAGGTACGGCAGAGCATTTTATCGTATTACATGTTATAGATCATACAGAATTGGAATGTAGAAAATGTTGAGGTTGGATAGTGTAAATACCGCGTATGCAGGCTTCTTAGGATCACAATACCTTCGACCCGTTTGGTACCGCTGTGTTACTTACTTCCTCGAGTACGAATTGGTGCAATTCGAGCAGGAGCAAAATAAAACGTGCCTTTTGGGAATGATTTTTCTGGTGGTTGACAACAACACAATAAGAATAATAGCGAGACGTTGCTGAAAACTGAATTCACAGCCGAAAGAGGTGTGACGTTCCGTTACGCTATTCCAGTGCACCAACAGGATTAGTTCATTTGGTGGCTCTCTATCACTATTCTGTTGTCCAACGGGCGCAGATCGCAAAAGGAAATAAAAAGCGCAATCAGTACTCCTGCCTCCATGAACTAGCTTTGCACGTGCATTTGCCTGCTGTAAATAATGCATGAGAGGTTGGTTAAGCGTACGCATACCATTGGGGATCGCGTTCGAAGGTATCCTTGGCTTTAATGTCTCTCTTGCCTCGTACTCTGCATGCTGTGCAGTTAGAACAGTGTTACGTGGGTGCACGTATTCGCATTTGCAAAGCAACAACGGATGACGATGAGCGCGACAGCTAGTTCTTGGCAAATCTCTCCCAGATGTACCTTTGGGGTCCATTTCTCCATCGTAGGGTTACACTAGTGATGATGGGGCCACCAATTCAGTGGGCTGGAGTAGTGTCACAAATACAACAGCTACATGTGGCATCTACAAACACTCTTAAGCCATTATCTTCGCAACTTCTGTAAAGTAGACCGTCTCTCCCGATCGAACCGATGGATTGTCTTGATGTTGATTTTGCACGGGCCAATATAGCCGCGTGATGGGTTCCGTTCCGCATTTGCATTCATATGCTCGATGAAGAAAATAGTAAGGTAGAGCGTGATAGAGAGAAAGAGAGATGTACCGTACACTGGTAGATTAAAGAATGTTAAATGTTTTGTACTTACTCAAAGCAAAGAAAACAAACTTTGCTTTATATCGTGTGACACACCCTTGTGCTCTCACTGACTCCTCCCAACCAGTCCACTAGAAGCTCGAAAGAACATAGAAAACGGCGCATCATTATTGTTGCGCGTTTTTTTTCTCGGTCCGAGAAGTGTTCTCTTCATAGTGGCGGTGGTAGAGGGAAGGGGGTCTGTCTCCTCTATCCAACAGCATAGCCAATGCGACCTTGCCGTAGCATACATCCGGTGATAGCAGCAGCAGCAGTGAGTTCTAGTCTACATCTGGTTGCGGCGCAGTACAGCTTTTGAGACGTTTTGTTAACCAGGATGGTGTCCCTTCTTCAGCAGGATAGGAGGGTGTACACCGGGGAGTATCGTTGTGTTTCACAGTGGACGTTACAGTAACGTACCAGAGTGCTCTGGAAGCGATTTGGTGGTGATTCGTTCTCGCAGAGAGACCATCGTTATTGTGCTGGAAATAAGTTTTCCTGTGTAACCGGGCTACATTGTAGCAGTGGCGCGCTATCCTTTCACACCTGTCGCGGCTTACACTAAACACAACAGTTCAATTGGACTGTGTATGTCTCTCTGTGCGACGTGTGATGTACTTCAGATTCAGCGTGCGTGTGCAGCATCTTGCGGAGTTTGGGTCTCGTGGATTACGTGGGCTCGTACTATCCATGCTTAGCTCGCATCTGGATAGTGGCACCACCGAAGAGCATTCGGCGCGGTGGCACACACCTTGCAAGCTATTCCTTGTGGCTTTCACATTGGTTACTGTAAACGATCTATAGAAAAACAAGGAAGGGAGAGAGTCTACTGCCCCGTTACCCCACATTCCCCCGAATGGTGTTGTATTGTCCGACTTTACAGCAAACGTAAAACTCGACAATTATAGAACCCAGATAAAACTGTAGGTTGTATTTTGATAAATTTATTTAAATAGTTTGTATCGATTGGTTTGGTAGTAGCATTCGAGGTGCTAGGTGCCCATTATTCCACACATAAAACGGGAGTGGGCACATACCTTCTACGCCAAGAGAACGTCCACTGGAAGTTGGCTTAAACTGAACGAAATTGGGAGGGATTCATTCAGCAGAGCGCTCTGAATGCTACTTCGCTGCACGTGACCTTTTCCGTGTTTGTTGTTTCGTGACCAACCAAGACGGGTTTACTCCGTACACGCTAAAATCAATCAATAATGTTGGCCACAAAACTTATCTCTAAAACACATCCGTGTGTATAGTGTGTTGATTTTGTCACAATCGTGCATATGTTAAGCGCGGGGAGCAGCAACTGACATTTTCCTACTTATGTGGATTGCCTCACATCTACTGGTGATTTGTATGTATGGAAAAAGGTAGTTTTGCATTCCTTTGCATCATATTGGTTGATGAGAAAGTTGTCACACGATTGATCTTCTAACTCCATCATCGTCAGCGTACCCTCCTCCCTCCTTCTTCCACCCAAAATGCTTTCTTTTGG
>NC_064877.1:24230000-24267500 GCF_943734665.1 Anopheles aquasalis | reverse complement strand
CAGACCTTGTTGTGGTCATTCTCAACCGAGTAATCAATCAACATAAACCGGCCGCACGATGATTGATGTTGTCTACTTGGACTTATGGAAGGTCGATCCAGCAGATGAAGAAACCGCGGTACGATGGATGGGTGACCGGAGAGTTGGTCTAGTTCCTATCCTTCGCAAGAATCAGTATTCTGAATTTGCTCTGTTCCGTGCTTCGATTATCGCCTCTAGGAAGGATCAAAAAAGGAGACTTTTTGAAGGATTACTTTATTGCTGTCGTTGGCTATCGTCCATTTCCGTATTAAAGGAAATTAGTTCGAAACTGCATTTGGTGTCGACACTGTCATTTATTAGAATGGTTTTTAAATTGTAAAATTTCGTAACTTTCACACAAACTTTCATTGGTGGAATGAGGCAAGAGCCTGAACAAAATTATACATCAAAATTATAGTATCATCATTTAAATGTGGAGATTTTGATGTGAAATTCATACCATACCTTCGTGAAACATCTCACCTCATGGGAAAACCTCGATTTTATTACTGCCCCGAGTGTGTGTTATATTGACGCTCTACCGATAGCTCATAAACAGCCATATATTGGCCACGTTGAGTATCGCAGCCAAAGCCCTGGTATTCTTCCCCAAGACGCGCCAAATCGGTGCCGGGCGAAGGGCATGAATATTCTAGCCGAAATTCCAGCGAGATGTGCTTGGAATTGCTGATCGGTTCCTCCATGTTGCGTCTAGAAAGTCGCCGCAATCCGTTTGCACTGGCTATGGCCTCAACCGACCAGCGCTAGTGATGTGAGTCACAGTTGTCCTGCTACCAGCCAAGTTGCCTGTATTTGGCTACCGTCTGTCTTATGCCTTGTGGCAGCATCTGCCGGGTTGCTATTTGCTTCTGCGTTGACACCGGAACGTGTCGGCGGTGGTACACAGTGTCAATATTTGGTCCAGTGTGTCCTCGGCATGGTACACATGGACACAAATACGGACGCAATTTACGGAAACGAAATCGGATTCTTCTTCACGTGAGCTCACCTCCGGTTGGCAGCCGCATGAGATTATGATTATGAGCTGCCTCGCTCCCTCGGGGCCCCCAAAAGAGGCGCTAAAACCTTCGGTATCATACAAGTTTTGTTTGGTTAAGCAGATTTCCCTGCCGAAAATCCGACAGGTGTTTCCCCAACGAGAGCGAAAGGATGCTTTTCGGGGTGTTCCCGGAACGACGAATCGCCGTGTGGACGAAGCTGTTGGATACGCGACGAAGACGAAGCTTATTGAGTAGCAGAAGCAAGACAAGCAAAGGCATTGTCATCTAACGAGCCTAGGGTGCTGCTATTGGCAGGCGGCGCAAGTGGTTAGCATAACCGGGAGGATACGGTATCTTCTTTTTGGACTTTGCTCTGCTTCTTACCAACCAACATACCAACCAACAAAACACCCGCCGATTTGGGTAACTAGGGGCAGGGTTGAATGAAAAGCAAACACCATCGCGTGATAGCAAGATCTCGCGAAACGTGTTTGTTGGGTCTAGCACGATTTCTAACGGTTGGTTTGGCCGGTCTGTTGTGGCTAATTTAAGCGTTGCTGCTTCGTGGATCCATCCCATAATGGGGTGAAAGTGAAGATTTTAACTGTGGTGTGGTATCAAAAGCTTTAACACCTTGTCTGTTTGGGGCGACAATGAACGTGGTCGCTTGCCTAATTCTGTTCGCTCGCGTTTGTTGCTTGCGACTACAACAGTAACACGTTAACGACGTGAATCATAAAGCTGATTCTGTTTTTTATGATATTGAAAACATATTATTGCAAGTGTAATCCTCTGAAGATATATTTGATCAATCATTTTTAACCGCCAATAGGATTGCACGCTTTATGCTTACTATCGATTCGATCGATCTGTTTTTTTATTTTGTCAATACACTTTTGAAATTTTATTATACTTCTAAACATTAAACATTATGTAGTATTTTAGTAATTTTCATTCCGGAATTTCCCTAAATTCATAAATGCTGCAACGAGTTCAATCGAGTTCTATCTGGACCGAAAAAAAAATTCGACCACAACCGGCCACAAAGTCACTAATCCGTCTCTTCCTCCTCACGTCCTTGCAACCCAGAACCGGTCGCCTTATCTCACAGAGGAAGTGTCCACCCGATTAACACTGTTGGTAATTAGGATAACGAACTCCACCTCATTCACTCCGTGAGCTTTTCCCAGAATGTTTTGATGCATTTGATTCTATTTTGATGTATAAGATGAAAGTGTTTCAACGAGGCTGCAGCTCCTGCTAAGCGGACTTGGGTATTTTTGCGGAATGTTTTTCTGTCCATCTTTAGCCGTTTTATTTTACATTCATTTTCTTTTTTTTTGTATAATCTTCCCTTCAAACATTATGAAATTAAAAATGGTTGCCACCGCCGCCGGGGCAACTAGATTCTTTTCACTTTGAGCGCACCTTTTCAGCACACTAATCCCGCTCCCGCTTCTACAGTATCTCGGGAAAACAGCTTGAAAGGTCGTCGTGCTGCCGACCACGGCCATAAATCGCGCTACAATCTTATGTTACAGCATACTTTCAAAACGGAACGATATGAGGAAGTGAAGAGACAGCCGAGTGCTCGGGAGAACTTTTCCTTCCTTCCTTTCGTTTCGTTTCGCTACACTGACCTAGCATGGATGAAAATGGAAAAAAGGGGGAGAACAAAATAACAGGCCACATGCGGACACGAAGCGCTAGCTAGCTACCTAGCTAACGGCCTCCGTCGTGGTTTATCGTCTGTATCCTTCGATGCATTAGAGACGTGGAAACAAAAAATAAAACTGAAACCAAACCACTGGGAACTTGGATCCGTTTCCTGAGACCGAGACCGTGTGTAGGAGAATAGATTCACCAGCGCAGCACAAGCGTGACTTCTTCGGTTATAGAAAAAATAAAACGCGTCCAGTGATCCAGGGCATCACGCGGTGCCGCTAACGCGCGTTCTTGAAGCGCACCGTACAGGTGCTCGGGATGATAATTTAATTTCCTAAGTTGGTCCAACCTCTTATGATACTTGCAAACCCGATATTAATGAAACGGTTCGATGGACCGCGTTCCGTAAACGTTTTTCTTTTCACGTTGTATCTTTATTGGCTCGTTAAAGTATAAGCGTGATGCATCGGATCTATTGAGAACAGAACATCATAAGTTATGACGCACATCTGACATAAATAAGACCAGCAGGGTAAAAGAGAGAGAGAGAGAGAGAAAGGTCAAGCTCACCTAGTGGCAGATGCTGCCAGACCGAACATTGAGTGTTGGCCATCAACCGACCGCTAGCATTTAGGTAGCCGGTGTCGGTGTTTCCGTTGCGTGATTGATTTAACCATCGACGATTGATGAACTGAGTGGAGGCTCGTGGCGATAAGAAGGTAAGCATATAATAGACCATTACTATCATGCTCGCATCATTCCTCGGTCATGTAAAGTCGATAAATCATGTTGCTCTCAGGGTACGGTTCGGAGCAGCTCTTCGGGAAGATGGCATTGAAATGGGGCGAGATCACCGGATCGGGCGCTACGTAACTGTTTCAACACTATCCATCTCTTTGTTTGGTTCCTTTTTGGTTTTGTTTTGGATGATTTTTCAAAAATGCTGCCCATTTTCGTCGGCAAACTTAGGCACACTCTTTTTCTCTATGTAGCACATGTCCTTTTTTAAAAGTCGCACTTTATTAAAGCCTCGGAATCCATCTTTCCTCCAAAGGCCACCCATCCAGGACACTTTTGGATCACTCTCTTTCCTCTCGAGCCACACTTGAAGCGTGAAACGAACTGCATCTCTTGTTTTGTGAATACTAATGTTTCCGAGTCCGGTTTGGCACGATACCGTTGACAGCATTTGTCGATCGAAGGATTGTCTCGAATGCGTTCAATATTGCTGTACGAATTGAATAATGTGGCAGTTGAACTTCCACACGCTCCGCTCTGGAACCGCTCCGGATCCATCGCCGGAAGGATCAAGCGAAACCGGCTGACGGCATTTGGGGGAGATTCCCAGAAAGAAGGTTCCGGGTCGGTTCGGTTCGGTTCAGTTCGGGGCACGGGGGAATGAAATTTTATTCCCCAAATACTTCGACATTCCTGTCATTTGCAGGAGTTTTCCGTAGTGATGCTACCCTGCTCGTGTGGTGAAGTGATACGTGCTCGTGCGTCAGTGCAGCGATGTGAAGTAAGGTCTTGATCCCATCCGTCGTGTCGTATCATATCGTGGTATCCTATTATTTGTTCGGTTTTTAATTCTAAAATTGAACCAACTGATGCGTTACGCTTCGGTGGATGCAAAAGCGATTGCTTCGTAGAAAACCGCCAAACAATCCTTCCGCGAGCATGCGACTGCTACCGGGAGAAAGCATACAACCAAACACCTATGTGTATGCTTTTTGACATATTTGTAGTGTATTTAGCATATCTAATTGCTTTTTAAGGCGAATAACAGGGGCATTTATGCAGAAATAGGGTTGTGGGACTGAATCCAATCAGCTGAGAAGCGAAAGGAACGAAATGCGAGACCAAAAGTTATGCATTTCCGACTCGACTATCAGCCGCAATCTGGCAATCCGAGCTTCCAATTTATGCACCAACCAATTGCGAAACGCTCGCGGCAACTCGCTCGCGCACCCGGATGGAAGTGTATGGTTCGCAATTATCAAACCATTGCCCAGGCACCCACCACACTCCGCAAACAAATCAGTTGGAATGCGAGTGCTGCTGTAAAATTGCTCCTACATCGTCAGCTTTACGGTCCATGGCTTAGCGGCTGTAGCATAAACCGGTGCTTGCGGCGGAAATGTTTTATTCGATTCACAAGTAATAATATTTTCCATGCCCCATTAAACCAATGCTTTACTACTTAAGTCATTTCCGTAAACAGGCCTGCCTTTATGATTGGTTACGCATAAAAAATCGAGAAAGATCGTGAAACACTGGCGCCTCCATTAGGTGAGCTTTTTATGGCAATCTTTGGATGATGTAGGTAGAATTAATTATTATTTAATGCAGCATTATGTAAGTGGCAAATTATTTGTCTAGATGAGTAGAACACAGAATATATTTTTGAACAACAGAACACAGAATATCTTTTTTCAAAACACCGTGCGCCTCCATTGAACCAATCAGCATGCGAAATAATGAGGTAGAAACCGCAAAGCATAACCGTTTCCGTTAGTAATAACGAGCTTCAGCATTATTTATGAAAGAAATAAAAATGAGAATCATTAACTCCCTCAACAGGGGTTTTTTGCCCAATATTCTAAACCTTATGGGACGGATTTATTTTTTCTCCAAACTTTGATGTTGCGCAAAATTTGCTCTATGTTTTGTGATGGTTGGGTAGTGAGTTCAGCCACAGAAGTAACTCCGGGAATAGTGAAGCGAAAATTGTTACGACCTGCGGTCCGGACGGTCCCGTCAGCCCCGATAAGGAACATTACATTCCACACAGCATTCAAAACACATTCTGACCATCGCCAGTGAGCCGCTACTGGCCATGCAAATGATTGTTCATATTTGTGGGTCAAGCTTGTCTGATTTATGATGGGAAATAGCATAGAAAACAAAAACAACATCAAGGCAGCGAGAACGGCCACGGCTTGGCTTCTCCATTACGTGACACGGGAAAACCCCTCTCTCTCGAGAGAAAGCATCCACGTTTTCCCCCGGGGGCTCTATGATGCGGCAACAAAAACGGCAGTGCTTTATTCACATTTTCTAACAATTCATCCCCCCGGCAGCTGGGCAGGTTGGCCGTGTGCCAACTGGCGATGCCAATGCGAGCTTTTGTTTCGGAATGGCTAGTGGATTGTAACATGAATAGTTTCTGAGAAATGCGTCCCTACCTTTACTTCATCGGCTAAGTGCTGCGATGCTGGAACACGGCGTGAAATATACGTGCGCGCTTATTATGTTTGCTACTCGTGAAAGCGACGCTCACGCCCATGAAATCTGGAACGACAATTCCACAGTAAACCAAAATCTAATATCTATTCTATTACTGGAGCCCCGATGATTTGTTTTTGGTGGCCACTCATCGCATCAAACGAAATCCCCGCGTAGAGCACGCCAAAGCTGAGTGTTTTTTTTTTCAAACGAAATCTGTTCCCCTCAAATTTGCAAAACCGAATCGAATCATGTCCACGATGTGAATGCCGTCAGTTTGGTTTGAAGGATAGCACAAAGCGTGGCGTGATGAGCATGTAAATGGATTTCTTTTCCCGTCTTTCCTTACATAAAATCATCGTGTCTTGTGGTCACCATCGCTTCAGTTGTTCATTTTATTATGCTGCGTTTTCCACACTGCGTCCATTCAGCAAGCGCGACTTGGCCTTTGGGTTTGAACAAAGTTGAAAAGCAATGATGCTTGAAGGGTTTGGTCCCACTGGCTCTGTTCCCGGCGGATTGGCACTTGTTCGTATATAACATTTGGACCCAATCTCGTTACAATCGGGGGTGAGGGGCTACGGGATGCTAACGTCTCGCCTACACGGCTAATGCCACGGAACAATGGGTAAAGCCAGATCACCGAGCATAAATCGGATTAGAGGAGTTTCGGCGATGGAGAAGAAAGAACTCGACACATCGATTGCGTTCGTTGGCTTTGACAGGCCAGGCCAGGCCGTTCTTTTTGTTTTATTTTTTATTCTTTTTTTAGGATTTTGTGAAAGTTCCAGCGAATCACGCCGAATCTAAGCTAGCGTACCAGACGGGCCAGACCAATCAACACCGGTAACCACACTGACAACCACTGGCTAGCAGGCGTCGCCATCCACGATGAGGAGCAGATTTCGTTTTCAATTTTATCACAGTTCAAAAACCGTCGATCCGTGGACAGCAGCTTGGCGATACGGCGCAGAAAGATGGCCGAATCGGGCTTACACTTGTACCGGGCGCTGTTGAACACGCAGTTCTCGTACGCGTACCGGGCACTGGCAAAAATAAAACGGGGAAAGCGTGAAATCAGTCATCAGCTAGTTGTGTTCCGCCGTAAGTGATAATCACCAGCAGAAGTGCATGTACTGGAGGTTGAACGATTGTTGTGCCGCTTTCGAGACTTCCTCCTTCAGGATGGCGAGAAAGCTTTTGGAGCATTCGTCCAGATCCTGGTGGACGAGCCGGAAGCAACCCTTGTGCCAGAGGAATTCTGCGGGAACGTACGAGGCGCTCATTAGCGACAGGGATTTCCGTCTTCCGGATTGGAGATTCCGGATCGTTTTGTGTGGTTCGCTTACCCTGCTGAAACGATCGGTCCTGACACAGGAACTCGTACAATCGCTTGGCACCGTACACTTCGTTGTCGATGAGCGACCGCTCCTTGGTTTCCACGCAAACATCCAGATAGCGCTGCACGCACTCCATGCCCCGGTTGAACAGTCTGGAGGAGAGAAGTAGCAAAAAAGCTTGAACCAATGCGCGTTAATGAGTCTTTTGGGGGGTCGAAAACGGATTGGCCCGGGTTTCGGCGGTGTCTGGCCGGTGGCCGCCGTTGCTCAGAGACTGCTAATGGACGTACAAACACCGGCCGCTGATTTGCTCGATGGTTTCGGGGATCTGTACGCTGTACAGCAGCTCGACCGCTATGTTGGGTGTGGAGTTGTGAAAACAGCTGTCCAGCATCTGTGCAATCTGGCCGCAGACGGGTTCCGGGAAGGGTTCCACCGGGGCGGTGCCAGGTTCTGGGGAGTAAAAGCAGAAACAAACAAACCTACAACACGCTGAAAGCATTGCCGTTGAGGAACGAAGTCGTGTCCTCGCGCTTGGGTTCGGAAGGGAAAATTCGGAAAACCCTGCACACGGATACACGCGGAGGGTGGCGCGAGGAAGAATGAATGGACCGCTAATCGCGGTGCCATTTGTGGAAAAAATGGCTAACATAACAAGAAAAAAAACGAAGGGCAGATGGTAAAACTTTCATATTTATCATTCGGGAGGGGAGCGAAGCTGTGGAACAGGGAGCTGAGAAGTAACGTTTGCGCTTCGTTTAGCACCAACGGACCGACCGTTAGATGACCTCGATGTCACATTAAAAGATGAATATGCTACTGCTTTGCATGTTTAGTTGAACGTATGTTGCCTTTTATATATCACATCTTAAAGCCACTGTGCAAACTGCTTCAGAATAACTCTAAAAACGGACTCGTTTATGTCATTTTGATGGTGACGATTTGTCTTTAAAATAATATCTGAAGAAGGGCTAAATGTTAATAAAAAAATAAACATTATAGAGTCTTTTATTTTAATTTTTCAGTTATCTAGTAACTTTGGAGCATAATTCCTTTATTTTTTGCGATAAACCCTTCAAATCGGCCTCAATGCGATGCAATGGATGCGCTTGCGATTGAAGAACTCAAATGCACCATTGAAATGCAGAGATAAGATGAATATTTGTGGATTTTGAAGCGAAAAAAATAAATCACAATAACTTGTGGGATGGACAAACTGTTTTTGCGTTTTGTTTTTACAACAATCGAGTTATTGTTTCTAAAATAACTTTTTTTCTAGTGGGTCTTTCTGGAAAAAGAAAAAAAAAACAAAATAAAATAGAATGAAAACTGATGCGAATGTATGTGAATTTTCCAGCTTAGGTTTTCCATGAAAACTCAGCCAATAGGTCCATTTTCTTGCAGGGGTGGCTAAGCTTTTTTGGCCCACATGGAAAAGCATCCCCGGGGATTATGTTACGCATAACCAAATTTAGAAAATGATACATTAGAGAACGTGATTACTTTTGAGATCCCTTTTTTTATTGTTGCTTGAAACGAAATTACCAATCCAGAGATTCCCATGCGAACCATGCGTGTGCAGAGCTATTGGTGGCAGCTATGGAACTCGTATGAGTCAGAAGGTAAGGATGTACTGTTCCATTCCACGCCCTTTTTCGTCACTTGAGCTCACAAGAACGCCACTTGTCGTCACCACGTCAAAGGGCTTGGCGCCTGAAGCGTCGCTCGGTAGCAACTGTGTCAAGCTGTGCCACGATGATTACACGCGCTCCCCGTCGTCGCCATGGTTCTTAACGCAGTTGCCATTGCTGTCCGTAGGGCTTCCATTCTCGATTAAGCGAAGGTAATCGTTTCCCATGCCCGTTCCCGTTATATTTGGTTTGTTGTTTTGTGCCGAAACCTCCCCCGGGGGGAAGCATGGCTGGGTGGGTGGTTTGATTTAATATGTTTCCATCCGAATGACGCCCCCAAAAACACAACCCGTGGCGTTCCAGATTTAACCTTGCAGAAAGAGAACTAGAAACACGCGATGAACTATGGTTGGTGCGTGTTTGTCCCTAGGCGACTAGATGACACAGAAGCTGAACGTGATGAAATGTGTGAAGCCGGACTCTGTGTTCCCTTTTTACGATAAGCTCCCGGTATCCCGAGGCAAACGGGCAAACGGCGAATGAAATACAACATTCCTGCCACCATTGGTATCAGTTACAACCGTCGTCTGGTCGCGTTGATAGTGGATTTAAGAGTAGGAGGAGAAACTACCACGAGTGATACGAGTCGCTTCACGGAACGCACTGTAAGGATTTCCCCCCCCCCCCCCCAAAAACGGGCAGCCGGCCGGGCATCCAAGGGTCCCAAGCGTCCAGGGTCATTTGTTTAGGATAATCCAGACTTCTTTACAATGGCGTTCCATCGACGATGCTGGTTCTAACCTACCGAGAGGGTATCATATTGCCTTCAGTAGCTTCAATGTATGCCCGTCATCTTTGCCGGGCTCAGATGGTTCTACGAAGCGTCCAGTGTGGTCAGTACACTAGTCTTTTTGCCACTATCCATTAGGAGTTTACAAGCAAACGAAGTAAATGGAACGTCATCGGTCAACTGTGCACACAATAAGCAACTCTCTCAAATGGGACAGCATGAACCGTAAGCATGAAGGAAATGCTCGCGGGTAAATCACGCACAATTCTTTCGAATCTACTCCCACATCCAACGGCAAACGGCCACAACACCCACTCCCCATAACCCAAGCACAATGGGGCGGTATTTTCTTTTGTTTCGTAGCTTAAAATAAGAGGCTGTAGGCTCTGTTCACGTCCTAACAAAGCAAGGGATGAAATCTGTCCTTTTTTTTAGGACCCACCGACCTCCCGGGAAATTGAAAAGCATAAAAAGGGTGGCATTAATGTTAGCAACACAAAAATCGGTCACAGATAGATAGTTTTAAAACCGCGACGTTGCTCCCGGTAACTGCGCTACCTTTCGAATCTTCGCCGAATCGCTACCACGAGATTGACCTTTAAGTCCTATTGGTTCGAATTTATGTTCTATTACCCGTTCCAAGCAGCGGGGGAAGACATTTTTCATTTTGACAGAACCGAAAGATTGAAACTCGATTAAATTATCGGCAGTTACGGATGAAGCACGATCTCATCCGCCTACCACCTGTGTCGGTGGGATAAAGGGAGAATATTGTTTTTGTTCCCCCGTGCCCGGCTCCTCCTCCCAGCACTCACAGGCCAATTCTTCGGTCTGGGATCCTCGACTATGATTACGTAGCAGCATTAGCACTTACCACAGTGTACCGAAGAAAACACGAGCGAAAACAGCACTGCCCGCACTTTGCTAATACTATTCATGTCGCGTTTCGCGTGCTGGACGTTGCTCCAGACTAAAGTGATGCGTGGGAGCTACTCAACAGGAGCTTCACAGGAGCGATAGACACGACAGTAGCAGCAGCAGCAGCAGCACCAGAAGCACCAACAGAGGAAGAAGAGATGCACGAGACGAGACCCAATTCAATTAGGGCTCGGGTTGTTCCGGGGGCACTCGAAGTTTGTTTGTTTTGCTGCTTCTCGATGGACAATTTGGCCGCGTTAATAGTATCAAAGGACGGTCGCACAGGTGGCCACACTTTCGCTTGCAATCAAATTTCAAATCACTCCACCTGACGGGTGGTCTCCCACCCCATCGCGTCTTCGCGCACGTGTCGCGCGGATGGTGATGATGATGGACGAGGATCTGCCGATGATGCTGCGTTCGCTGGTACGAGTTGTCCACGCGTTCCGCGGTCCGAAAGTACGAAACGAACTGTTGCCCTAAGATGTACGCGGTGGACAAGAAACCATCACACACTGGAGTCGGTACAGGTTTAAGGCACCTCTTGCCGTGGATTGTCAGACTGACTGACTGACTGACTACGGCCGGTTGACTTCGGATGAACGAACGAGCTAGCGCGCTTCGCCAAGGATGCTGCCGGAGGCAAGGATGCTGCCCAAGCGATGGTTCGCGGCACTCAGTATCTCACGATACGTCCGGGCATTGTTCGGCGCGGTGCTGTAGATCGTGATGGTGCTCTGGAGAAAGAATCGAATGTAACGGGCATCGGAAAAGCTGGATTTTTAAACTATAAAATAAAATTCAAAAGGAAATTTCCCCCTTTTCCGACGGTCCGATGGACGTGTAAGGAAAAACGGTTCCAAATTCTCACAAAAGGAATGGCTGTCTGAGCATAATATTCGTTTGATTGGCTTACAGAATTAAGGCCGGCCGGGCCGGTCATCCAGCCGCCCAGACGGCTAGGCTGGTGTGACCTTCGCATTATCTCTTAAATCAGATCAGACTCAGTACCAAAAAGAACCAGCCAGTTTCCGTACCGAGCTTCCGCTGCCAAAGGGTCCGGATGTCAGTCAGGACGGCCGTCGTCAGTATTTCCATCACGTGCGCTGACCTCCCCGGAGCAGGGGACCCGGACCGGTAGCACGTGGATTTAAATGAGTAGCTTTGCGCGACCTAGACCATGTCTATGTTAGCATGCCGAGCAGAAGTTTCAAGGTGTTCACGGATCCTCAGGCTATCCGTGGCCGCGCCGCTGGACGGTAAGCCACGTCCACGTCCCTTTTTTTGGCTTTTCGATGGGTCACTGAGGCTGCCCGGGCACGCGGATAATGGGTGAGCCGCAGTTTGAGCCCCGAACGTCCCAGAGTTTAATTAAAATATTATTTTTCTCACCTTCACCGGTCAGAAGAGGTGTGGGTGCTGGTGGTGGTATGCAGCAAATATGATTTAATTAATTCTAGACGCTCCAGGGCGGGCTAACGCTTTTCGGTTTCGTCGGGGTTTTTCTAACTACACGTTCTATCGTTTTTTTTCTTGAGTGGAAAATTCAATTAATCCCTAACAAATTCCATTAGCATGATGTGCCCGATGCTGTAATGTTGCTAGATGCTCTAGAAAGCGCTAGACGCACCACTGCCATGTTTTACGATTGAATGCTTCGAGTGAGTTGGCAGACACTATCGACTCCTGATGATCCGTTTATGTGTAACCAAATAGAACTAGTCAGGATAGCTCCAAACGTACAACGTTCACTGCACTATGGGAACCACCCGAGGAATTCAAGGATCTCGAAAAACACGGTAAAATAAACCTTCTCGGGTGGGAAAGCCCCATTTGAAGGGAAGGTTGCCTAAACAAACATTCCGATTTCCGATTTCCGATCTGGAACACGTATCGACCGGCCAAAGGTGCGGCTGCTTATGCTTACTGTTTTTTTTTTGTCATCTGCGAGGATGCGTATGGGCGTAAATACTTCAATCAAATGATGGCTAAACGATTTGGTCCGCTGTAATCAATATTCGTTTGATCAATCCATCCGTGCTCCGGAGTCTGCATGAACTGAGGTCATCCAGTTGTGTGCGTTTGCTTTTCGTGTCGCTACCGGGAATGCTCTGTGAGGGTTATTCGTTATTCGTTTTTTACTAGCATAACAGTTTCGCAATAAACTATAATATCGCTCAACACTTCTGCTCGACATAAAACATTAAAAGTAAGGAACTGGAAAAATAAAAAAAGGTCATCATCAACTGCGCCACTGAAAGATTAAATCCACACCTGGTTAGTACTGGTTCGTCCTAGTTCGTCGTCTCGTTAGTGAATACGATTTTTTGTTGATAACACGAACCACTTCAGAGTAGCTTAATTACATTTGACACCACTATCCACTTTGCTCAGCCTCCCCGATCGATTAATCTTAACTCAACTTCACGCACGGCCACGTACACAGCCTCCAGTCGTCCTTATTAATGGTGACATCCTGGAATGACTTTGGACAAGAAAAACCTGGGTGAAGTAGGAACTGTCCATGCCGATTGTGTTTCAGCATTGCTCACGATGGTGCTAATAATCCAATTGTTCCTCATCTTCAAGCTACTTCCGGCTGTGTGGCGCTGCCAACACCATTTCCCCTTCGCAGGTGTCCATGGTCACTCTCACGATGTCACGATTTCTCCACTTCCCAGAAACTCGTCCTGGCACGTGTACCACCGTCGCTAGGTTGTTGATTACGGCATCTAGCGCGGAGTCTGGTAATCGGGAATGGTGGTAACGTTGAAAGTGCTGAAGGTTACGCATCGCTGCCATCAACAACTTATTGTTTGAGGATTTATTTATTTTGTAACCCGATCGGCTAGCTCTAATGGAAACCGCATAATTATGTAAATCAAAATCCCTGATCAACAAGAGGCCGTCGTCGGTATAATTCAATTTCCCGCGAGAGTACTTAGTGTTAAGGAAATGGGATCTACCGCCGTGGCTAGGATGGGAAAGAAGCTTGAAACGATCATCCCCATCATCAATAGTGCACTAAGTTAAAGTCATCCGATTTGCTTTAATCGATATCTTTAATGGTACTGCAATTCGTGAGGATCTCAGGCCGCGTAATGTTAAACAAAGCAGCATTAAATGAAGCATCTAATCTCTAATTAGGGAGCATTATCATTAGCTGTACGTTTTCACTCGCTTCTTATGTTTATCTTGCATTATCGCACCGATACTGCGTCAATTTGATTTTGAGCAGAGACTTCCAAAAAAGAGATTACAGGAGAGTGAATAAAGCAGTTCAATTTCAAACACACACATGGATTACATGATTTTTTGCAGCACAGAAAAACGTCGAAGATGTAATGGGATACGTATTCCCAGAATGATGGCAATCGGCGGAGTGTCATTCTTCGACTTTCAAAATAGAATCCGATTATCCGATTATATTGCGGTTCTTCTTTATTCGCTTTTTTTCCTACAAATTGCAAACGGTTCTGGAGTACTTAATTAGTTTCCGAACTGCTATGTGGAAATCACCTTTCACTCTGTATCATTCCGTTGCTATTGATTTTTTTTGCGATTCACGAAACGAGCTTTCGTTTACTGCCATAGGTGGAAGTTCAAATAGTGATAAGTGATTGTGCCATTAGACGGTGTTTCACTGGAAACGTGCGATTGAATGAACTGAGAAGCACATTAAGTTCGTTAAATAGTCAAACGAGACTTCTCAACCATGATGGCAACATAAAAAAATTGTATTTGTCACACGAAGCGCGCCTACCTAACGACGTCGAGTCTAGAAGGAGCCTTTTCAGCCTACTTTTTTTCCTACCTACAGATTTCCACTTTGGCAAATCAACCATCGATCTGCATAAAGACAACTAAATTGAATTCGATCTTTTCCCTCTCCCCTGTGCAACGGTTTGGGTAGGCTCGACATCAAAAGTAGAACTTTTCCAACTGTGCACCTCATCACCGCATCAGCCCATAAACCGGTAGCTTCATTCCTCTTCATCTTCGGTTTGGTGGTTGGCGTGCCCAGCCGAAGACCGGAACGCCCCACGTGATCCTGAGTGGTACCGGAAACTCGTGCTTTCGGGCAGCAATCGGGCAGCGCCTCGTGGATCCTCTCGTTTATCATTATTTAGGCAGCCACTTGTCGCTTGCGTTCATCAGATCGTCATCGTGCGCACTTGTGAACAGTGTTGGTAGCGTTACGGCCCGTCCTTCTATGAAGTGTTCCATTGTTAGTGGAATGGTGGTTATGCTGATACAAACCGGCTTATCGCGCCACCGTGCCAAGTGACACGGCCAGTGCCATGTGACTTTTTCACCCAAAAACCTAGATTGGTGCTATTCCATGGATTAACGAGTGCAAACGGAGCTATACTTAGTGCTGCCATTGGATAAGATAATCCAAATTGAAAGAAACTTAACGGAGAGCAGTGACATTATGTGAAATAAAAGGTGTTAAAACCGAACCAGCAACCAGCGTACAGCAGTTTCAAGAAGCATTTAAAGATGGACATTAAATTCAACAGTTTAGTGTGTCTGTTGTGCGTAGTGTGGGGAAGTAAGTAAGCATCGTTTGCCAGGATGTCACTTGCATTAACAATAAGACAGTGCGTAAGGATGTAACAGGCGAGGCACAACTAATTAGCTAAACATCAACAAAGAACTCAGTCAAACCGTGGTTACGATTGTTATTTGTTTTTATTGCTTAACTTTTTTTTTAACATAACTTCGAGAACCCTAAATTCTTTATATTCAATGCAGTGATTTTCTATTAAGTGTTGCATACAGCAATTAATAGCGCCAGAGTCGTGACAATATTAATAGAAAATTCATTTAAATTATTCGTGGAACTCCTGTTTATTGTTTGTACCGCTCCCGTCTGCACAGAGCGCCCAGGGCATCGTTTATTCGATTCCAATTTCCGTTCGAAGGCAGCATCCGGTCGTTGCGGGTTCTATGAATATCCTTATACGCGCCCGAAGGCCTTAAGCTTCTCGCTTTCCAACCAGTTTCATGCCGATACAAAGTGGACGCTAGCAATTATTAGAGCTTACTATAAGCCTGAGTAAAAGGCTTACCACGAAATCCGCCAATAATGACCACTTGTTTGCCCTTTGCCATCTTTCCCCTCCGACCAGTCCACTGTTCGATTACCGATCGTGGCGCGATGCCGGCCCCAGCGTGCGGTCGCATTTCGCAGATGCTCGACAATTGCTTCAACAATTACACGCCAACCGTTGCGATGGAGGCGCTGCACACGGTCAAGATTCCCGAGTCGCTGGAGGAAATCAACAATCGTTGCCTGTAATGTGACCGTGCGATGCCCACCGTTGTCGCGTTGAACTATATATACTGATCTGTCCGGGCTGTTCCTCCCTCCTCCACCTAGGCTGTTCCACCGCGGGATGGAATGCGTTCGGCAGTACATGAAAGTTTGCGTCAACGCACGACAGCGAAAGGTGATCGAGAACGAGGTGTACGGGGCCCAGAAGCTGTACGAGTTCCTGTGCTACGACCGCACATTCCAAACTGGTAAGTGATTGACGTCGAGTTTTAATTAACAAAAAAAAGCCCCCCGAAAAAAACGAGAGAAAATTAAAAATTCCTTCCACTCGTTCTAATTGGCATTTTCCACCGGTGCGGGGGGACAGAGTTTCTGCGCCACAAGACCTGTTTCCATCTTGTCCACCCGGAGTGGGACCTGTGTTCGAATCAGTTCATACGTTTGCTGAAAGACGAAATGGCACGAACGACCAAACAGTCGATCGACGTGCAGTATGTGCAGTTCTGCTGGTGAGCTCGGGTGCGGTAGGGTGGGGTGGGTTTGTCCAATTCCCATATTGTCATGTCAAATTGATGCTGCTCTCGCATTCCAGTGCCCGGTACGCGTACGAAAGCTGCGTCTACAACAGTGCCCGGTACATCTGTAAGCCGGACTCGGCCATCTTCCTACGTCGCATCGCCAAGCTACTGTCCACCGATCGGCACTTTTTGAACTGTGATAGAATCGAAAACGCTCTCTGTTCCGGAAGTGGAAGCTGCTCGCGAACCGGCCCCATTTTACCAGTTGCTGTTACGGTTATTTTTGGAACATGTTCTATTATAAGGAAGTTGTTTGTGGGTTAGGTAGCGACGCTGGTGATCACCGTTTTTTTTTGTCGGCTGATTGTACACTATGCAGGGATTAGGAATAACTAGTTTTAGAGTCCGTTAACACAGTATACATCGACTGAGGATAATAAATGTTTGAAACATGCTTCCTTTGGTTGAGTGAACTCTTAGTTCCCGGATTCTTTCAGAAAGGCGATAGAAACTCGAGGTAAGTTGTAAGTCAACCATCACGTAAGTTTAATTTCAGCCTCGTACCGGTTTATTAGCTGCTGCGAGCAAATTTTCGTCTGAGCCAAATTTGTGGCACATTATAATAGCGCAAATAAGATGAGCGACCGTATGCAATACAATGTCATGTTCCATTAGCAATTGCTCATTCATCAATCACTGCACTTTGACATCGCGACATGCAGCGTACATTCCGGTTCAGCGTCCCACCCAATATGTTTCACACGTCACGCAAATCACATGTAACGAACCGTTATATTACATTTCATACCTTGACATTCGTAACCAAACTGTGTCGTCGAAATGTTTCGATCATCAGGATGTGCGTGGGATAGCAGAGGTTTTCTAGCGAATAGCGACCATTAAATCGGTGCTCAATTGAACCTTTAACTCTACTGCAAGTTTAGAAAATCTAGATGAGATAGTTAAGCATGATGAAATAAAAAAAAACACCAAGAAAAAGAGGAATATTCCCAGCCCAGAGTTGTTTAATCGTTAGCGCCCCATCTATAAATGTCGTTGCTGATTGGATAAATGTCGTTGGAAGCAATGTCCTGGCATTGCGTCATAACTGCCTTTCAAGAAGATTTTAATTTAAAGATAAAAGTCGCGATTACTGCTCGCATCCCCTACACAGAAGTTGAGTTTCTCTATCTTCCAACTTCCGTTCGAAGAATTATAACCACCGTAATCGCAGTGCGGCCACATTAATCCACTCTGTTAGCCTTTTAGTTGTGAGACGAGAAATTCGTCATTTTCTTTTGCTGTGTTTGTTGTTTATTGTGGACGAGTGTACGTCTTAATCATACTCCCGGTTTACTCGGTTAACAATTTCATCCTAAATTAGGCTAAGGAACGATCACAGAAATTTATTACCTTGATTGTACTGTGAGGACGGTACCTTTCAACCGAATAAAGTGGCAGTTACTTTGGTGTGCTGCGGACTGGATTAATTCGTCGGAGAAATCACCTGAAGAGAGTACGTCACTGTCGCTGATGCTGATGCGTGGAAAAGGTAATGCTAAAGGTAAGGTAACTTTGCAAGCACAGATCAGTCAAGCATGCTGGTGCCATCACCTTGGTTTAGCAGAAAAAGAGCAATTGAGTTAGTTACGGACGTTGGTTCCTTTTCTGACACTGTTCTTGGTCCCCTAAATGCTCAGACTCTGGCCAAAAACCCTGGCCAACATGACATTTCACCGAAGGTAGCCCTCGTGTCCTTTGCAAAAGAATCGTAACAGCTAGACCGTGAAAATGAATGCCTTTGGTAGTTCCCGCAACGCGATGCTTTAATTATGGTTAATGAGGGTCATAGCTAACCGATGGGCGCGCGAACTACATGTTTGCCACAGAACCACTCAGGAAGAGTCGGATTCTAAAGGGTTTTGTTGGATCAGCGTAGAAGAAATGTTGAAAGGACGATCACAGATGTTTAGGGTTTTCGGTGAATAGATTAAAAAAGTGGACTTGTCTTCAGTGCTTGACGGAGTGAAGTTATTCGATTTGCTGGACGCTGTTTGCATTTCCACGAGTGAAATGCCGGGGTTAATGGACGAAGGTTAAGCAAAGCAAGAATAGCCAATATTGTGGAGGCGGCTATATGATTTAAACCTCGTTCGGGTAGACGAATTTTATGTGGGTGGGGCTGGGAGGGAGTGCGAAGAAAGAAGAGTTTTTGTTGCAGGACCAATTCCAAGATTTGCTACAAATTGACGACGTGACAAGCAATGCCCTTCATTGAACTGTTATTTCATGTTCCAGGAGCGAATATTTTGATTTCGCTGCTGCCCACAAATTTAAGCATAAGTCTCAGTTGATGTTCAATGGGTTCAATCATAAAATGGTTTGAAATGATTTTTTACCAAAGAGTAAACACCCATCCAAGCAGGCACTTTAGAAATAGCGGTCCTGATTTTGGTCCTGAGCGGTCCTGAGCAGCAAACTGAGAAGCCATTGGAAAGCCTCCATCGATGCAAAACGAAAACCCGCGTGCTTTGCTCTTTTTTATTAAGTTATAAATTGCTTGTTGTAACAAGATGCTGCTCTAACTCCACCAATGGCTGTACGGAGCGCATATTTGCGTTTTTTTGGCACGTGCTGTTTAAGTTGTTTTCTAACGTCAAGTTCTCCTCATTTGTCTGGTGAAATCGAAGCTCACAGTAAACTGGTCAGCCTCTCGAGTTCATCGCAAAAGGGATTATGAGAATGTTGAAATACGCCGCCTCCATCCAGCGAATGATTGTTGTGGGTCAATGTATGGGGAGATCTAGAAATACATCGAAAAGAGGATGGAGAAACGCCCGGTGGTACGATTTCACGCCAAAGATGTTTACCTCACATGTGCCGCTGAACTGTAACCGATGCGATTGGTATTCTGTTTCGTGTGCTGCGGTGGTTTGCAGAAGAATCTGGTTTGGAGCAGCTTTGCATTAATTCTCGACACAATACCATAGCTCACTGTCCCCGTACGGTCCCGGTTCGGATAGATATCGAGCACGATGGCAATCCCTATCATCTCGACCGCCTCATTATCCTGCTTCGTGCGGTGTTGCAGTAAGTCCGCTTCTGTCGCTATCCTAGCCGTGCAGTGAGTTTCGACGTTGGTTAACCGCATCAGCAGCCGATTCTCGCTTGTCGGAATGTGCATGATCGCGAACGGTGTTTCCTTGGTTTCGTTCAAGTACAGCAGCGTTTCGGGGGAAAGGGCCGGCAGGACAATGAAATCGCCCAGATGGTTGTGCACACGACGGTTGTGCTGTTCAAAGAGATAATTCCGGCAAAACCACAGTCCACACTTGAGGCACTTAAAACCGTTGTAAACGTTGTCACAGCGTCTCATCTTGCCGGAAGCAGTACGTACTCTGGTGAAACGCGCTGGCAAACGGATTCCGAAGCCCAGGCAAACTAGATGTTTAACACCTTGCTCAGCTTCCGTTGCCATGGTGAGTAGCGGTTCTTCTCGTAAAGATTAGGTTCGTCCCAAGTTGAAAATCTGTTTAAGTCCGGCAGACGAAATGGCGTACCACTAACAAATACTTCATTTCATCTGGTTCTAGCTATTGTAACCTACTTTGCGTAACGACTTTTTCAGTTTTTATTAGAAACATGTTTTCGTTGAGTTTCGTCGTTCGTCAAGGTAGCAAGCGAACTCTTGAGGCCCGCGCCGCGCGTAAACAGAAACTGCTCGAATCATGTTATTCCAACATGATTCGAGCAGATTTTTTTAGCCCTAAATTTTTTGGCCACCGAGCTGCTCGAATCGTCACACTGTCGAGCAGATTTTTCTCGTTCCATCTCACTCTTGCATGAAGGAGAGAGCGAGAGGTGTCGTTAGATTTAAAAAAAAATGTGGTGAGTTTTCCGCCATTGCCTTTTGCACTCGACCAAGACTCGTCCAGAATTAATTCGCTCGCGAGGCAACGGTCTCCCGAGTCGCGGTGACGGGGAATTTGCACGGGACCTCAGTGGCCGGAGCGGCTAGCGTTTGGCCACCGTTTTGCGACCGCAGACGGCAGAACGAACTTGTAGCAGCAGCAGAATCGGCGCTCCGCCTGTAGACACTCTCCGCTGGCTATGGCAGGCTCGACGACGGCGGCGGTGGTCTTTTCTTGCCCCCGACCCACCAAGTGCTAGTGATTCCGTGCAGGAACAGCAATCTGTGAACCAAGCGCCCTCCGGACAGTACGCCTCTCGGTGCGTGGCCAATTTTTCTTTTCTCGTGAAAACCATCCAAATACGGGTCTCTGGTGGTAGCGGCAGGCCGTCTTGTGTGCGTGCGTGCCTGCGTGCGTGTGTGTGTGTGTGGTGGTGGTGGTGGCCGATGGCCGATGGTGTGTGGTGCAGTGAGAAGAAGGATAAAAAGTGGAACCCGTTCAAAATGTGACAAGCACGGTGTGTCCAGAAAAGGGGAAGCACAAGAAGCAGAAGAAGCACTTTATTCGTTTGCCGTGTATGTGTGCCCGCGTGTGTGTGCGTCCGCCGTTGTGAGAAAAAGGAAGCAGCCAGCCAGCGAACGACCAGCGCACAGAGAGGAGCCAGAGCACAAGAAAGAAGGAAGAAAAGAACCCAGCGGCAGCAGCAGTAGCAGTTTGCGCGGTCGGTTTGTCGGTGTATGTGTGTGTTGTGTGTGTGTGTGTGTGCACAAAGTGGTGGCCAGCGGCAGCTTTCCGCCGTTGCATGTTTTCTTCTGTGCCACCGTGGAGTGACCATCCGGCGCGAGGGGCCACCTAGTCAGCCGCCAGAGCAGCAGCAGCAGCAGCAGGTATATCGCAAAGATAATAGTACCCAGCGAGAGGCCGAAGGAGAGAAAAAGAGAGATAGTGTGTGAGCGAGAGAAAAATAGGCTGTGCGTGAAGGATAGAAAGAGAGAGCGTGAGAGAGAGCGGTGCAGGGCAGTGTGCAAGTGTGCCGAGAGTACGAAAAGTGTCGAAGCAGCAGCAGCAGCAGAAGCGCTGAATCGCCGTCGCCTCCTTCGACGACGATCGGGGAACCGTTGTCGTCCATTTCTCGTAGCGCACCACTACTGCAACAATCATCACGAAAATCCAGCGGAACCAGCCGCCCGCCCCGTTCGGCCAAACCGGGGGCGGCCTCCGTGTGCAGGGCGAGCCTCCTCTGTGCCAAATGTGGACATATTCACACCTTGCATCGAGTGCCACATTTGGTCACATCGGGTAGTGTCTCCGTTTCGTTGTCATCCCTGGCTTTGGTGCGTCCGCGACGCAATCCCCCCCTTACTATTCGTTCGTCCGATGAAATTCTAGCTCTACTAGTGTCGTGTCTAGTGTGTGCGTGCCTCTGTAGGTGTGAGCGTGTATGTGCGACGAGTAGCACAGTTCTTGGTTCCTTTTATTTTGCGGTTAAGAAAGTATCTTTCCTTGTTGTGTTCACCAGCCAGGGTCAGGCTGCTGCTTAAAAAGGTGAAATTTTGAGCTTCCTCCAGGGAAGGAATCGAGTCAACGAGAGTCGGTGGCCGGCCTTAAGGGCGAACGAACTGCCAAGTCGCTTCACACGCCCCCCACGGAACGCCTTAATCGATACACTAGCGCAGAATCGAGTGGCCGAACACCCCGAGGGCTGGTAGTAGCGTTTGTGTGTCACGTGGAGAGCGTAGCGGAGGCGAAGGAAGCGCCCCCGCCGCCACACAGGCAGATTGTGGAATCCGGCCGGTAGCCTACGATGACTCCCTCGCCAGAACTCGGACAGCCAAAGGCCCCCGATAAAGTTTGCGATGAACAGCGAGCACCAGCACCAGCAGCAGCAGGCGGCGACGCAGCAATTTCCGACGATCGTGACAACATCGAGCCGACGACGAGCACCACCATCGCAGCATCCAGTGATACCGCTACCACCAGCAGCAGCAACCATACCCTCGCGACATCCACCGCCGACGTTACGAGCGCTGTCACCGTCAGCGCCAGTGTCGACACCATCGTATCGACCTCGAGCCGCACAACCAGCTTAGCGAACAGCCCCAGCTCCAGCAGCAGCAGCAGCAGCAAAATGCCGACGACAAATGTTGTTAGCGTCGCGACGGTTGCCGTTGTCGTCCCGTCCGTAATCAGCACGATGGCGATGTCGGCAGCAGCGACTACTACGACCACGACTACGGCGGCCTCTGCCGTGAAGGTATCGTCATCGCAATCCTCCACAACAGCCACGGCCACGGCCGCACCCGCCGGTGGTAAGAACGGGAAAAAATCGTCATCGGCCAACACCGGCAACAACAACAACAACAGCACCAGCAAGGAGCCGGTAAGTGCGCTTTGCCGGCACACAACGTTCTCCCCCCCCCTCCCTCTCTCTCTCTCCGTGGCATCTCATCATTTCGTTATGATGCCGAGTTGCTTGACTCATCCTCGCCATCCGCAATCCGTTGTGTTGAATGCTACACCCAAAGCAACCCTTGAAATACCGTAATTCTACCATGAAACGGCAAAATTCGGCCATATTTATTTTTTGACATTTCGGTGTGCTCCAACTGTCAGATTGGGCATGGTTGCGTGTGTGTGTAGGCGCGAGCGAGCGAGCGAGCTAGCTGGTCTGATATGTGCCTCGATTGGGTGCGGGCGGGGCGGCTGATTGCCAACCCTCCCCCCCCCCCCCGGCGGCGAGAAGTCATGCACCTCCACCGACCGTACGTTGTTTCGTTTTATTACTATTTCCTCGAAATCGGTGCGCTTTCCAAGAGCATAACCACCACCCGTTGAATTTGCTACAGCCCGTTCCCGTTCGCACTGTGCCGTTTGGTGGTGTTTGTGTGTTGCTGTGGTCGTTCGCACTCCGCACTGACGACTGGTGGTGAGCTGCAAGTGCATCATCCTCTCCAATCGCCACTATTTTGGCGAATTTCCTGCAACAAAAGACTCCCTGGAGGACAAGCTACGGGGCAAGCACACGTGTTCCTCTGGAGGGCAACGATTGTGCCGGAGGAGTAGCGAATGTATTTTTTTTCTCATTTTTCTGTTCCGATATTTTCCAGCGCTGCTGTGGCGCCGTTTGATAAGATTTATGTGCTACGGAGCGATGTGTACTGGAACGAAACATTTCCCTTCCATTGACGATCCACAGCGATTCAGCGCTAGCATTTTTGACTAATGGAACACGTGTTTTCCATTGTTCTATCCCCAGCTTGCTGACATAGCAGACGACGCACTGGTGGCACTCCTGGACGAAGCGATTACATACAAGTGCCCAAAAGATCGTGAACACATGAGTGCTACATTTAACGTAAGAGTAACATTGCGCGAGACGAGATGAAAAGACCAACAACACGAAGGTTTTATTTGGCGTCTTTATTGCAGGAGCTGTTGAGCAAAACGGAGCGCGAAGATCAGGAACAAAACTTTTTCTTCACGAGCCGCCCAGTGCATAGTAAACGGTCGTCGGGCGGTCGTCCTAAGCGGGGTGGCTCACTGCAGGATCTACCGGAAGCGACCAAGCAGGAGTACGGTTACGGCAGCAGTGAGTACTATGCGGTGTCCAGCTACTCCTCGAGACGATCCGGCGGTGGTGGCTACGGAGGTGCCAGCGCAGGGGGTGTTGGTATGGGAGGAGTTGGTGGTAGCGGCAGCGGGGGCAGCTCACATGGTTCCGGTTCGCGCTCGAAGCGAGCACAGATTTCATCGGTGTCCTCACGGCAACGCGAAGGCGGCAGCTTGCCCAGTAACGTCAACCAAACGATCAGCGAGCAACCGTTCCTGAACGAAGTACGCCGGCCGTTGAAGTCCACGTCGGTCAAATCCTCCTCGTCCTCGAAGAGCAATGATTATGGTGCGTTGCTGCAGTCAGCACCGTTGAATGCGATATCGGGCAGTGACTGCAGTTGGTCCACCTCCGGTGGAGCTATCATTGCCGGCGAGGAATCTCATTTGCTGTCCGGTGTCGGGAGTGGTGGTGGTGAGCTGTGCGGTGGAGCGACCAGTATGATAAGCGATCACCGGACGGTACCCGCACACACGGTCATCAATATGCACGATCTGGGTGTGGACGAACCTTCAACATCCGCCTCCGTCAGCGGAACCGGCCACAATCCGCTACAGCAGGTAGGTAACGACAGTGAGAGAAAGAGACAATCAGAAGGCTTTATTTTATAAATGTAGTGGGTATTGAGGATTCGTTTTTAAAAGTAGCCCTTTTGGTGACTCTTTTGGCTGAGCTGTGACCGTTGTTTGTCCCATTTTGGTAATTATATGCAGTTGTGTATGTTTGTGTCCCAGAACAATCACTACGAGAACAGCGCGACGGATGACATCGAGCTGCTGGCAGGCGGAGTAGGAGGAACCGCGTGTGGCAACAGTAGCAGTAACAGTGCCGCCACCGGATCATCGTCCTCACCGAATGGTTCCTCGATGACGGCAAGCGCTGGCGCATCAGCGACGGGAACGGGGTCTGCCGCTGGTCCGTCTGCAACGCTGGCTTACTGTGGCAGCGGCACGACAGGAGCAACAAGCGGTGGAGAACTGTACAGCAGCAACAACGGCGGTACTGGCGGTGTCGGAGGCCTTGGTGGTAGCAGTGGCACCTGCAGTAGTAGCAGCAGCAGCAGCAGCAACAACAACAGTTCGGTTGGTCTCTCGGCGACGAAAAAGACGTTCAGCTACCCAACACAACAGTACACGGCTGAAGCGTGTCTCGACATCGGACAAACGTGTCGCGGAACGCGGCCTTTGTCCGTGCATCACGTGGATAAAACCGTTTCGCTGCCGATGCTGGAAGCGGTACAGCTGGGCTCTTCCTATCCGTCCGTCAAGTGCATGATCGATAGCAGCAAGAGTGGCGATCAATCGGCGATGAAAACGATGCTGTCGTCTAGCAATCAGTTTATCTCGACCACTCGTAGCAGCTTACAGCACCCAACCATTCAGGTAGGAATCCTTCGTGAGATGAGATGCTAACTTAAATTCGTATCATGCCCCCCCGTTAACGTACGATTTTTTGGTTTCGTGATTTCAGCAAAAGTTTGACGAAAATGCAAACTCCGTTTCACAGTTCGGTGGAGGGAGTGGTGGAGGTATTGGTTCTTCGACAAGCGGTGGCAGCATTGGTGGTGGTGGTGGAAACTCCACCGGCACGGGCAGCAGTGGTGGGAAGAAGTATCGCAAACCGAAATCCGATCGCAACACTGTAGTCGTGGTTCCGGAGAACATTATCGGCTACCGGGGGCAGAGCAGTGACATTGAGGCGCTTGTAAAGTACATCGAAAACGATGGGAAAGCAAAACAATCACAACAACATCAAGCCAGTATCAGTAACGGTGGCGGTGATGTCTCCGGAGCGACCGCTGCCGCCGGTGAGAACGGAAATGGATCCGGTGGCACGACGTCTTCGGCGAATGGAGCGACATCGTCCGGCACAACCGCCAGTGCACCCGGTGGCGTGGATGCTGATAAACCGAAGCGCAAAAACGAAAAGAAGCGCGATCGAACGGCCGCCGGTGCGAAGCAACTGAAGAAGAGCAACTCTCTGGAGGAGTTGAGTAGCTGTAGTCGCAAAAAGGTCGAGGAAGAAAACACACGACAGAATCATGTGGAAAAGGCTCGTGCACAGGAAACGGATCCCGCGGTCACCTTGCGTAGTAGCAAGTCACAGAAGAAGCAAAAGGAACAACAGTCTGCGGGAGGCACTGCCACCACGAAGGAAAGCAACGCAGGGTGCTCGAACAGCAAGCAACAACAGCGTACCGAACGGCGTTCGTGGGGTACGGAGGAGTTGAACTTCTTCGGGACCCAGACTGTAGAGCCGCAATCGGCTTCCGAAGAGCCCCCACAATCGATCGTCCCGGCACCATCATCAACCAGTGCTGGTGGAAAGGTTGGCAAGAAAGATAAGAAAGAGGCCAAAGATCATCATAATCCTTCCAGCGGCGGCGGTGTCGTGGAGGCGGCCAGTGCTCAGCAGCAGCATTCGGCCACGCGGAAGCGGGACTCGTTGCGTTGCGTGTCTGCGGAATCCGTATCATCGCTGGGTGGAGGTACGCATGGTACCGGTGGCTCCAACGGTGGCGAGGGATCAGATTTCCACGTCGTGACTAAAAAGAAGAAAGCAAAGAAAAAGCTCCCGAACGCTGCTGGTACCGGTGCTGGCCACGACGATATGGCTTCGGGCGGCAATTTTATCGGCGGAGCTGCCAATCGACGGCAACACTCGCATAGCAGTTCCGGCGGTACCAGTGGATACGGACGCGGTAACAGCGGTACGGCTTTCTCAGCAAGCAACGCTTCTACCGGTGGTGGTGCTGGTGGTAGATATCATGCCAGCAATCATTTTATTACCGACCGAGAGGTGTACATGAGCAATGATGTATCACGGCGAAAATCGACCTCTTCTGTGCCTCCTTCGGAAAAGTCCGACTCGAGCGATGCGGATTCCGTTTACTCGTTGCCTATCGAAGCCAACTCCTCCCGAAAGCATCATCGCCAGCAGCAGCAGCAGCAGCAATCACAGCAGCAGCAGCAGCAAAAATCGTCTAAGAAGCAGCAGCTGCCGAACAACACTAGTCATCAACAAAGGCAGCAACAGCAAGGTGGCGCATCGGCGTCAGCCACAGCGACACCACAGTCGTACGCTGAAATTGCCCGTATACCGAACATGACGACCTATGAAAAGAGTGGAATGGACATTGGTAGCGGTGGTGGTGGTGGTGGTACAACTGCCTCTGCTGGTACTGCTGGTAGTGGATGGCCAACCGTCGCTGAAGGTAGCGGCCAATCGAAAGACGGAGGTGGTGCTGGTAGCAGCAACGTGTTGCAAGATCTCAATTCGTCCGAAGCGTTCCCACAACTAGTCGAATCCCATCAGTATCACGCGCCACCACCATCACACTATCTGTCAAATCAACAACAACAACCACCGCTGCTGTCTTCGCAGCCACTGCTTGCATTGCCAACCGCCGTTTCATCCAGCGCTAGCAACTCGGGCACAACTGCTGCCCCATACCAAGCTCAGATCGTCGCCCCGCGTGCAACCTACTCTCAAAGTTTGCTCACGGCGGTGATCAATACCAATGGTACCGGTGAAGAGCAATCGGCCAGTGCTAGTGGTAAGACAACAGGTTCTGCGGCAGGATCCATAACGAATACAGTAGCATCGACGATCTCGACCAACGAGATGCACAATGGTCCAGTTGCAGCAAACAATGGCGCTGCAGAAGGTGGTATTGGTGGAGGGGCGGCGAAAGGATCCCTTCACAAGTCGAAAAGCGTCGATAACAATGAACTGTACTACTCGAATGAACACTATCCGGCCCTGGAGCGAACAATTAAAGGTTACGGTCAGACGACGACACCATCCGGATTGTCGTGTAATAAGGTGACGAGTGCGAAAAGTACCAGTACCGTTCCTTCTGTGCCCATTGCTGGGCTCAGTTTCGGGCAGGTGGCTGCAGCAGCACCACCACCCCCAACAGCAGTAGCACCAGCACCAGCAACAACACCAATAGCAGCCAGTGTTACAAATTCTACGTCCGCGACGATAACAGCGAATTCGGCGTCCCAAACGCAGCCAGTGAATACCGTTGCGTCGAAGAAAGGTAAAGCGAAAAAGGAGCAAACTGTGACGACAGTGCCAACGGCAGAGGGCACGGATACTGCAGTCGCTTTCGCAGGTGCCATCGCTACTGTTCAGATGGCTAGGACGTCCGAATCGGCCGTTGGAGGTAGCAACAGCATGCCGAACGATAGTGAAATACAGTCTCCCACGAGCCTTCCATTCGATACACGACGCGCCATGAACGATGGTGAACCTGTTGGGCTCTCTTCAATTCAGTTTATGCAAGCCCCACACCAGCAGCAACAACAGACCGTGGGGCAAGTATGCTCGTCCGAAAAGCCAGCCATCACGCAGCAACAGCAAAATGCGCTGCAAGGAGGTGGTAAACGCAACAAGAAGGATAAACAATCGAATATTGCGGGAGCAGCTGGTAGTGCCGCCGCCGGTAGTGGTAAAAGTGCCTCGGTTCGCTCCAGCAATTCTACGGCTAGCAACAGTTCCTCTAATCACCTGCAACCGAATCGTCCAGCTGTGATCATGATGAATGATGGCGTTGAACAAAAGTCGAATGAGTTCACGTTTGGGTTCAGCAACGATTATGAACTGCTGTTTGGAGACTTTAGCGAAGAAGACTGCCGTAAGCTGCTAGAAGGTTCCACACCGGATGGCTCAACAGCGGATAGTTCAGCGGCTCCCTCGTCTTTGCAGAAATCTAAGGGCCAAATACCGAATACCAGAGTGTCGTCTGCGGCAGCAGTATCATCATCATGCAATATCTACGCTTCCGACCGGGAAGCCTCATTATCGCCATCATCATCGGCTGCACTGAATGAAACGCGGAATAGCAGCAGTAGCAACAGTGCAAGCTGCAACTCGTTCGGCAAACCGCCTCACCAACAATCATCCTCACCCTCCTCTTCGTCATCGGTCTCTTCTTCGTCGTCCTCGTCCTCGAACGCCTCCAGTTACCAGAAGCTGCCATCGCTTCCACCACTCGTTGCTACACCACCACAACACTACCTTGGTGCGCACGGAAATGTCATACCATCGCCGGACACTGCAGCAATTGAGACAACGGGGGCCACGACGACGGTGGTCACGTCGACGGCCGTAATGCCTCCTCTGCTCACCGACCCAGCGACTGCTACCAACCTGTTCCCTCATCCACCACCGGCCGTTCTAGTGCATCCAATATACACACAGCCACCACCATCGCTTCCGGCACTACCGCGCCACAACCAGTATGCGCTTCCACCGCCCGCCGTCATCGCAGCTACGGCAGCGGCGGCTGCTGCCGCTGCGGCCGCCGCCGCAGCCTCAGGCGTTCAGCCGATTCCAGTAGTTGCAGCAGTTCCTTCCGGTAGCGCGAGCACTACAGCTACCGTCGTGAATGCTGTACCTCCGCCGCCAGCAGCAACAGTGCAGATGGTGAAGGAAGGACTTTTGCCGGGAGCACCTCCCGCTCCTACTCTTGTTGCCGTCCCTTCGGCCGCTCATCTCATAACGGTTCCTCCACCAGCGTTGCCACCGATGGCAACCGCGGTGCTGCTCCCACCGCAGGCCGTCGTCGTGCCTGTGGTTCCTACTGGCCCCGCTGCTTCCATCGCCGATGTTGCCAACAACAATGTACACGTAGCCACGGTGCCGCCATCATCACTTCCACATCATCACCAGCAAACGGCGATGAACCGACCTCAGGCCGTCACTGTCGGAGGTGGCCTGCACAATCATAACAATAACGTTGCAACAAATAGCGTCACTCAGACGTACCATGCTTCACAGCAGCAGCAGCAGCAACTGCAACTGCAACAGCAACAGCAACAGCAACAGCAATTGCAACTGCAGCAAGTGGCAGTCGATGCGGCCAGTAGCCCCGTTACACATACAATCACGCCAGTATCACCAACAGCACAGTTGGTGACGACAGTTGAAGCATCCGCGCAGACGATCAACTCGAACAATGCTGCTCTTGTACAGGAACCGAAAGCTGGAACCACTGTCGCCGCCGCTCCTTCCGGTCCATCGGCTACCCCGATACCGGTACGTCTGGACAAGAAGAAGGAACTCAATCTACGCTTCGTCGAACCGGAACAGGTACACAGTATCGACTATAATCACGATAAAATTGTATTCTTTGTTGGAACAGGTAAGGGCCGTCTAACAACTTACAGCTCAGCCGATGTTAAGCTTAAATGTTTCTTTTCCATCTGTTTTGCAGCCTGGGAAGATGCTATCTGTGGTAGCAATGGTACCGCCAAATACTACGAAGGCCAGTAAAAGATGTTAATGCTGTGCAATGTCTGAACCAGCAGTCTCTTTGTAGTAGAGAGTAGCAACGTCGATGGCTGCGCTGAGCACTGCTCCTGTAGTATATGATGGCACTGGATATGTAATAAGCACCGGACGGTTCCCCGCTTTGCTTGTAGTTCCCCCGATACGCTCGGATCGGCTGGTATCGTGAAACGAATTAACGCCGTTTGGTGGGGGGACAGCTGAGGAACGGGGAGCACATCACACGCTCGATGCGATAGCGGGAGGTGCTGTCTATATCTGGATGCATTTCGATACTCAACGTTAGCGGCGCACTGAGCATAAAGGCAGTTGGCAACCAAGTGAGGAAGAGCTTCTTTAAGTTAAGCAATTTCGGTTTACTGTACACCGCGAGCGTTAGTCAGCGTTAGTAAACGCGCGCGTACATGTGTTGCGCGATAATGCGACCGCATTATTTCATGCAGATTAGTGGCTAGTGTTATATCGCTCAGAGCATAATTTAATAGAAGCGAAGAGGAGTAAAATATCTAGATCAGTAGTTTAGAATATCGAGTGTGAATTCGCGCGAACGTGTTTTCGGACAGTGAAAGAAATCAAGGATAAAACGAAAGGGGTAATGAGAGAAATGCAAAGCATATGATGGCGCGCTGACAAGCAAATAAAACAGTCAGCCAGCAGTCAGTGAAGTAACGCGCGGTGGAACGTGCCAAGGGGTGTCATTCGTTCGTTCAGGTTAGCAAGGATTATTCAAGCGTTAAAACACAGAAACAATGCTGGTCCTAGTTTCTTAGTTACGTTTCACCTTCGCAGTCCCGCCTGCACTGCTGCTCATCGGTGGTGCACTTAAGGATAGTTCAGAGTGTTTTGTGGGCAGTCGTATGTGGCTCTCTGTTTGCTTCACGGTATATTTTTTTAACTGCCAATCATTGTCATCTAGTTGGCGAAAGCGTTGCTTCCTGCCCTGGAAAAGGCATGTGGACGTGAGTTACCTTTGTTTCCTTTAATCGTTCGGCCAGCAGAGATCGTTTCACCTACTTACGAAAGTACGACATTTTATACCATCGCGTGATAATTTGTTTGTGTTTTTTTTTCGCTCATCGCATATTGTTTGATGCGTGTCTCTTCGCATTCTCTTTGTTTTGTTTCAACAATTTACCAAGCAAACATAACATCAAGAACCGGACGACTCTGCCGATGTGCGGCGTCTCAGACGGCGAGTTCTTTTTTCTTCTTCTCTCGCTATGTCGTACCACCACCACCATGCTCATTCAGGACACTGTTGTGTAGTACTCGGAATAGGGACAGCGAAGTTGAAACTGATTAGCACGGGCATAATGGTATAAATGGAAATGCCTGAACACGCGCCAAGTATAGCGATTGTAGGAACAAAGAAACAAGCAGCAATCAGGTGTTGCAGTGCATTGTACCCTGCAGAGTTATCAATATTGGTAGCACCTATGTGATCAGTCACACACCGCACCGGAACAGTTATGATCAAACAGGAGGAAGAACGGTTGCACCATCTGCTTGCGCAGTAAATCACTTAGTGTATGGAATGGTTGATGATTGAGTAAGTGTAAACGGGTGAATGCGTATGAAAGGATTCGAGACTGTTTGAGATAGCAATCGTGTTGCAATAGCAGACGCGCAAGGTTGGAAATACGATAATGTGCGATACGTATCGATTGAGACGAGAGTGAGATCGTCACCGCAAGAAAGTCTGCTAAGAGTGTACATTGGCATGTATGAGTGTATGTCTGTGCGTGTGTTTGCGAGAAATGTAATATAGCGTGCATAAATTATTACAAACAAAAATGAAAAGGAATAAAAAAAATGGTAATGTAACAACCAATGTGATTTTAGTATCTAATGGAAACTGGTAAAGATGCAAGAACAGAAGAATGATATCTATACATATAAATATATAAATCTATATATATATTTATAAATTTATATATATTTGACTATATATAAATTTATACGTATATATACATAACTTTATATTTAACTGTAGTTGGGAGTAAAGAAACCAAACAGATTAAGCGAGATCAGAAACTAAAAACGATAAAAAACTAGGTGGAAAGGTACCACCACCAAAGGATCACAGGATCGTCATATAATATACTTTTGAGCAGTTTCTTTCGTCAGTTCCCGCTTGCTCAGTTGTTGGATGTAGGATTTGATGGAAGTCGTTTTCCATGCTCTGAGTTCGTTTAGTTATGATCACCATTGTCGCCAACTTCATCGCGGCTCTACGATTGCCTCCACGCATCCTTCGTTGTCGAACACAGGACCCGGAAAAGAAGCAAAGGGGCAATCTAATGTTAAGTAGTTTAAGATACATAATTTGTGTTCGTACTATGTCGTTCGTATGTTATGCGTCTGACGACAACTACGGGGAATGAGTGAATGGCATTTACGAAAGAATGACGATTGCTCGTAACGTGTAAAAGTATGAACCCGTTAAGTATGCCCGAGTCAGAGTAAAATAACGACAGCAGAGAGCCATCGAAGCATGAATAGGACGATGGTTATAGTTATATAGCTGTAATAAATGTGAGTGCAGACAGGTCGATAGCAACCTGAGTTGAGTGAATGTATGTAAGCCTTGCATCAGTAGGAAAAACCAAAAGCTAGGCGACACATTCTCTGCTTCCGGTGGCAAAAATCAACAAGGAAAAATGAAATAATAATAAAAAAAACAATCCATGGACTGCAGCAGCTTGTAAGAGGACAGTATAATCATCTATTAACTGTATTTAAGAGCTATTATTTACTACGTTTCATGTCAGTAGCGCAGACGGTAACACATGTAAAGCAGCGCGTGGCCACCTCTGCGTTGTGGAAGTTACTGAAACACGGGAAATGAGACAAAAGAGAAGAAAAATGTGCTGTAAAAGAGGAAAATAGACATGAAACTTAATATTTAGTGAGTTCCGCTCTTTACGCGTGGAAGTGAGCCAAAAAACGGAAATCACAGCAAAAAACAGACTTAAAGTATATGCAAGAAATGAGCGAGAGGGAAAAGAACCGATTGATGGATACTAAGCGTAAATAAGCTGAAAACAACAACCTTCTACCGCCTCTCCTAGTGAGAACTGCCAACCTGTTCGGATGAGAAAAAAATAAAGCAAAAATGCAGCTCTGTGGCCACTGTGGAGAAAGTATAGCTGGGTGATAAGGAATCTGAATGCGATGAAAGCTTAAATTAATGATTAGTCATTAGAAAACATAGGAAAAAGCGGAACTAATGAAAGCAAACAGTCGAGGTAAAAATGTAAAAAAAAACTAAAACCAGTACCAGTTTGTTCTGGCCACAAAAACACTAGGAATGAGTTAGGGCGTGAATGAAAAAGAAAAAGGAAGAGGGAGAAAAAGAACGAAATAGAGAGAGCGAAATAAGAGACAAGTAAAGAGAAAAATAAGGAGAAAGGAACCAATCATGCTCATCAAACGGTTACAAAATTGTAACAAAAAAAACCGAAAATATTAAAAATGGATAAAACTAATTCCAGTGACTGTTTAGGATATCATACGTGCATACATAAATACACACACATACTCCCACACACATACGCATGTTCATACACGATTCATACACGGATGGGTTTTCGCGTGTAGAGTGCTGCGCTTTAAACTAAGCAACCAATAAAAATGGAGTACATATAAACACACTCACTACAAACAAATCTTAACAAAAGCGCGCGTTGCATTAGATAGTTTCGGAAAAATGCGAATAAAGCAAAGATGGCCACGAACAGTGTACTGAATTACGAAACACAAAAGAGAGTAAAAAGAAAAAAAAACTAGGTTCCCCATCATCATAACACACGACGCGTTGTTGCAAAAGTCCCGAAAACAAACGTTAGTTGATGTGAGACAGCAAAGGAGTGCCCTGCAGGCCGTTAACAAGGAGAGGTAATAAGCGAAGACTCACTCCCAAAAAATCGAGAGCGCGAAAGAGAAAGGCTGACATGGCGAAGCATACAGGTGCAAATCACAGAAAGGGCACTTAAAAGGCGCCGAACAAATCGCTAAAGCAAGATAAGCGAGATTGCAAGAAAAAGGAACGGGAACAGAAAGAAGAAAGTGGTACAGGGGAAGAGAAATAACAGCAAAAAAATGAAACAAAAAGGTAATAACCATGCTCTTGAACGACTGGAACGCACGATTGCAAGTTGCTAAACCGAATAGGGTTACACAAGCAGAACAAACACACAGCGAAGAAGAACTAGAACGTCTGTCGTAGTCTGGTATTGCCCATAGAAGTTTCATTTGCCATTCTTATCTGGGCTCGCATTCTTACTTCGACTAAGGCATATTATGCACCCTGGCAGACAGTACAACGTATGACTACTAGTGGTCAAGGTTGTTGGTGCTATTCGTTGGGTATCTTGTGAACAATGGCGTTACCTGGACGTAGGGCATGCGACCGCAGAACAACAAATGCGATCCACACGCAGACATAGTGTCACTTCTGTGTTTGAGTCACTTCTGATGGAATAATAAGTTTCAGCAAAAAAAAAAACCAGAAAAATACGAAAAACCAAAAAAAATCGCTTCTATCAATAAACCAATTGTTTCTTGAGCCGCCTGGTTATGCACTCTTTTCTTCTAGCTTTTACAAAGCATAGCTTTTGGGAATTTGTTGCGGCTTATGTTTATTTTTCGCGATCGCGACATCTCCGGACGGTACCCTTGGTTGTTTAATGTTTTAAAGCAAAAAATACCACTACAATATCATCCAAATAGCCAGGTTTTGAAGAATTTGTGTTTTAAAAAGCGTATTCAGTCGTTTTATATTTTTTGCTAACGGTTGGTCCTTGCCGGATCAGGCCCCAGAGTGCAATGAGCACAGCAGGCAGTGTGCGGGAATGGTAGCAAATCGTGTGGGAACAGTGGAACGCAACAAATGGTAACCCATGGTCCCAACGACCCAAGAATAGCAATCCACACGTGGAAAGTACAGCTTCGCACTAGTAAGCGGTACGGTAGAGAAGGATAGCTCCGCGATAGGCAAACCACGAAGACGAAGAGACAGGGAACACGGCATGGGATGTTCACGCAGTCGAGGAAAATGTTTTTTTTTTATTTATGTTTGTAAATTATTGAAGAAGTAAAGAGAAAAGAAAAACTGCAAGAACGCAAAAATAGAATAAAACGAATGAAAAAGAATCACTCTCGGCTTGTTCGATTAGAATTCGAAAGAAAACGGACGCCGCACCGATGAGGATCACATAGCAACCTCTGCGTAATTCAGTAGCTGCTGGAGCCGCTTACCTGCGAGCTCGATTGTCTCGATTTGTCATCAAATTTGAAAGAACATCGACTGATTGTAGGGCTCTCGGTATGTGTATACATGGTACGGTAACAGGCGCAACATAAATATCATGTTGCACGCTGCTTAACTTCGCTTTTTATTCAACCGTTCATTCTTCTAGGGACGGCAACATCTACTAAAACCCCTTCCTACGGAGCGTACGGTTCTACCTAAATGGCTAATCAGTTCCATGGACTACAGTTACCGTCTAGTAACAAATCTGTACAACTGTAGTGCGCGAGTGCGCTCCTACACAAATTCTATTCCTAAGTGTAAAATCCTAAATCCTGTACACTACGTCTCTTTACACGCGCGCTATCAGTGACCGTGCTTTACGTATCGATAATGTACTTGGAGCGTTGCTGGGTAACGCTGGACACCGTAACGGGCAGCGTTGATGACTGCTGTGGTTGCTGCGATTGTCCATTCAGATGCTCACTGCTTATACCGATGGATCCTTGCTGGTGCTGCTGCTGCTGTTGTTGTTGTTGTTGTTGTTGCTGTTGCTGCTGCTGCTGTTGCTGTTGCTGTTGCTGTTGCTGTTGCTGCTGGTGCTGCTGACCGGAGCTCTTGGAAGTCGTTACCGTCGAGCCGGTAATGTCGGTCCGGAAGCTGCCCGAACACTGCGAATCGGCCACACTGCGCCCATCGCCTTCGTCACGCCGTGAAAGATCGGAAAACGGGGAACCACTGCGCTTCACCACGGTCGACAGCGAGTTCTCGGTGGATGAGGACAGATTGCTGGTCAGGCCACTGGCAACGGACGAGGATTTCAGCTGCTTCTGCTGCTCCAGTATGTCGGCCGTCGTCAGATCGCTCGCCTTCACGATGTTGGGCGACACGTTGCTCAGCCAGGGTTTGTTCGAGCTGGACTTTTTGCCCGCGATCGTACTGGCCCCGAGTGCGGCCGTCATCGCAGCAACCGCCGCCACCGTAGACGTTGCGCTGCAACCGCACAGCAGATCGGACGGTGAGCTACAGATACCGCAGGCACCCTCGACGTCCAGCTTGCTCGATGTGGTCGCATTCATCTCGATCTCGTTCATCGCCTCGGCCAGATTGCCCACCGTAAGGGCGGCACTTGGTTTGTTGAGAAGCGAAGCTGCAGCCGCCGCCGCTGCCGCTGCTGCTGAAGCAGCGGCCGAAGCTGACGAAGAAGAACCTCCACCAGCAGCACTACCATTGCCACCATTTCCAATGCTCGAACCATTGGCCGGTCCTTTAAGATCGGCCGCCTCATCGTAGTTCTTGCTGAGCAGCAGCTTCGACAGGGATGGAGCGAGTCCGAGCCCGATGTTCCGCTCGTGGTACACCTCCGAGATGGTCGGTGTCATTTCGCGGCTCATATGCCTCAATATCGAGTCCTGGATCGTCTTTTGGTTGCTGGCGGTTGCATTCGTGGATGTCGCGGAACCAGCACCACCGGCACCATTGCCACTGCCATCCTTTCCACCGGAAGTGACTCCTGCAGCACCACCGCCAGCACCGCTTACCGACATGACGGACGTGAGGAGCGGTTGATGATGGAGCGGACCGGACTTACCAGTACCGGCACCAAGCCCCAGCTCGGCCGTTGCATCCGACAGCGGAATGATTTCGGCATCGGTTGGCGAGAAGTAGAGCTTGCTGGCGTTCAGGTTGAGCGTTCGCTCGTCATCGGGCAGTGTCGAGAGGGCCGTGGCGTTGATCAGCTTACGGTGCGCACCCGGTGCGACACCGAGATGGTTACCGAGCGTCGCCGCCGTAGGGATCTCGGTGCGGCAGCTCAACCGATCGAGGAAACCGAACTGATGATGATCGAAGGACGATAGCGTCGAGGCTGACAGTTTACCGGTACCGCTGGTCGTCGTACGGCCGTGATGCAGTTGACCGTGACCGTGCGATGCCTGTTGCTGCTGCTGCTGCTGTTGATGATGTGGTACACCACCGGTACCGAGTGGCCGGCCCAGCTTGTTGCGCGATCGCATACTCTGCAGACTGTGGGCGAGCGAAG
>NC_064877.1:24180000-24225000 GCF_943734665.1 Anopheles aquasalis | reverse complement strand
TCGCTAGCTGTAGGTGACGCTCGTGGCACTTGATCGCTTCGGCATGGTAATCACCCAGCGCATCGTAACAATCACCCAGATGGCCGAGGGCCCGCGCTCGATCGTGCTGTGCCGTCGGGGTGTTCACCTGCTCCAACGTTCCGAGCTGCTGCTCGAGGTAACCGATCGCATCCTCGTAGTGACCCATGTTGAGCCTCGCGATCCCCAGGTTACCGAACGCTTGCGCTTCAACCGCCGAATCCTGTAGCTCCTGGGCGCGCTCGAGCTGCTCCTGGTAGCACTTGACCGCGTGCGTATAGTTCCCGAGTGCCATATGGACAGCGCCGAGGTGCCCGTGCGCCCGACACTCGCCCGGTAGATCACCCATCTCCTGCCGTAACGTCAGTTCCTGCGTATGGTAACCGAGCGCTTTGTCGAACTTTTTCAGCAACCGATGGGCGAGTCCCAGCGCACCGCAAGCCGCCGCTTCCATGCCACGTTCGCGCGTTTGCCTTGCGAGCGCTAGCTGCCGTTGGTACATTTTGATCGCCTCATCAACGTCCCCCATCCGGATCAGCACGTCACCGATGTTACCGAGGGCACGGAACTTCCCCGGCAGATGGTTCGTCATGTGCGCGATCGCCAGGAAGTACTTTTGGCACTCGAGTGCCCCCCCGGTGTTGCCGAGGGCAAGATGCGCCAACCCGAGGTTACAGTACGCCCGGCCCATGTTCATCTTGTTCTGCAGATCTTTGGCAAGCGCTAGGTCCTGATCGTAGTACCGGACCGCTTCCCGGTAGTTGCCGATGCAGTAGTGTGCGTAGCCGAGGAAATGGCAAGCCTTCCCTTCGGCCGCCACATCACCGAGCTCCTGGGAGAGCATCAGGTACTGTTCGTAGTACGGGACGGCCTGGGCAAACTCTTGCCGTGAGCTGAGACAGTTACCGAGGTTCAGCAGGGCGCACGCTTCACCGGCCGTGTCTTTGAGTTCGCGCGCTATATTCAGATGTGCCCGGTAGTGCATCAGGGCCATATCGTGCGCACCGAGTGCTTGGTAAGCGACGGCCAGGTTGCCGTGAGTGGATGCTTCCGCACTACGATCGTGCACCTCCTTGCTGATGATCAGTTCCTGTTTGTGGTACTTGATGGCGGATTCGTAGTACCCGGCGGCCGAGTACGCATTCCCGATGTTACCGTACGCACGGCCCATCCCAGCTTTATCCTGTAGCTGCCGTGCGATCGTGAGGTGTGCCTGGTGGAGCTTCAGCGCCGCATCGTGCTCGCCAAGCAGCTGGTACACGATGCCGAGGTTGGAGCAAGCGCGCCCCTCACCAACCTTATCCCGCGCAGCCAGTGCCATCTCCAGCTGCTTCTCGTGCCACCGTTTTGCTTGCACAAAATCGTGCCCACAGCGTGCCGCATGCCCTAGGCCAGCGTAGGCCCGTGCCTCGATCGCTCGATCACCGAGCTGCTGCGCGATCCGCAGCACACTCTCGTGGTACGTGATGGCTTGCGTAAAGTTACGCTTGTAGTGGTAGCTCGAACCAAGATTACTGTACGCCCTCGCTTCCTCCACCTGATTCCCAAGCTTCCGGGCCAGCCGCAAGTGCTGGGTATGGCAATCGACCGCCGAATCGAACTCACCCATCGCCAGATACACCGCACCGACGTTACCAATCTCCCGCGCCTCCTGCAACCGATCACCCATCTGTTTCACCAACTGCACACACTGTTTGTGGGAGGCCAGCGCATTCGGATAATCGCCGATCGCGGTGTAAACGTGACCAAGTGAGGTCAGTGCTGCGGCAGCCGCCTGCGTATCCTTACACTTCATCGCCAGCACCAGCTGGTACCGGTGTGACGTTAGCGCTTCCTTGTACGAACCCTGGCTGAAGTAAGCGGAACCAAGGTTCCCGTGTGCCCGGCACTCTCCGGCCGTATCACCCAGGCTCTTGGCCACCGCCAGATCCTGCTGCATGTAGGCGATCGCTTTATCGAGCTGATTCAGTGCCCAGTGGGCTGAGCTGAGCGCCGAAAACACGGACCCACGGAGCTTGAGCGAACAGGAACCGATCCGGAGGGCCGATTCGAGCACCGTAACGGCCGCATGATACTGACCGGCACCGAGCAGCTCCTGCCCCACAACCGAAATCACGACGAACGGCGATTGATCGAGTTTCATCGCTTTCAGCTGCTGGAACGTTGGTTCGAGTGCATGCCGGAGTGGACTTTTGATCGATGCTTCCACCAACCCGGCCAGCAGCTGCTTACTGTTGGGATCCTGGGCAAGGCCGGCACTGAACGCGGCCAGTGCTTCACCGTACCGACCGAGACACTGTAGGGCGACCCCCTGGCGGAAGTACGCCTTTGGCCACTGGGGGCACAGTTCGCGGGCACGTGTTGCATCTTGGAGGGCGAGCGCAAACTGGCCCTGTTTGAGCCGGGCCGCCGACCGGTTACTGTAGAGGATGTGATTGCCCGGATCCAGCCCGAGCGCATCGGTGTACAGCTGGACGGCCGTGCTGAAGTCACCGTTCTGGCAGGCCGTGTTCGATTGGCGCACCTTCTCGAGGAACAGGGCCCGATTGGCGGCCGGCAGTTCCGGTGTTCCCTCCGGTTCATTCTGGGTACGGGGAAGATGGAAAAGAAGAGAGAGAGAGAGAGGGAACCGATTAGACACACGCGCACACACTCGCACACTCTGCAGGATAAGAAACACAAAGGGAACAAAAAAAGGGACTTCGGGGCCCCTGATCGAGAGAGCGAGCTACACCTGACCCGAGACATTACCGAAAGGATCAGCTCGGCGGACAGTATCTCCCAGACGGTCGGGTGTATCGAGGGCTGATGGTGTGCCGATGCCGCTTGGCTCAGTAACGTACTGCCCGCTACACCATTGGAGTGAACTGAGGCTGCCACGGTAATGCCACTGACACCGCCACCACCACCACCACCACCAACAGCATTAGCACCATGGTGCACCCTTCGCTGGCGACGCCGTTCCGTTCCGTGCATCGCGAATCCAACACTCCACTCGCTTCACTCCACTGATTGACGCTTCCAACACACACACCAACACACACACGTCGTACACACAGCACTCGCGCCCGCGGTTGTTGCTCGCGGTCCGTTAACACACTTTCCTCCACTCCGCTTTGGGGTCGTGATCGCGATTCGCACGATCGTTTGAAGGAGAAGGCGAAGAAGTGGAGAAGGAAAAGATAGAGACCGGGGAGCACAGGAGCGCATCCGCGTCACTGCGAGATGATGTCGAGAATGATCACCGTTTGCTGAATCAGCCGCTGCTTGCCGCGACTCGCGATCCCGTCGATCAACCAAGGGAGCATCCCTTTTCGGTGATACTGCTGGTCTGGTCAACAACACACCAAGCACACCATTGGCACCACACAGACACAGAACCGTGCACACTCACACTAACAGTTGATCGGTCGGTAAGGCGGACGACAGCAGACAAAATGTTGTCTCTGGTTGAGGTTTACGGTGGCGAACGATCGCGATCCGGAACACAACACCGGACGGGCCGACAGACGGTGCTACGGTAACGCTAGCTGCTGCTGCTGCTGCTACTGTTGTCGGTGCCGCCATCACACTGATCATCGATCGATGGTACTACCCATCGGAAGAATCGGACGCACGCACAAGCGACGAACCCGAGAAGAAGAGACGCGCGCACCAACCGTTCCGTTCGACCGACGCGAGATGAGTGTCGGCAGACTCTCACCGGAGATCGGTCAGCGAGAGCCGTTTGACGACGATCTTCGTGAGCAGAGATCGCCAAAGAGAGAGAGAGAGAATAACGGAGAGAGAGGTTGCGAGAGAAACGAAGAGCAGCTCGCAAACAGCACGATCATCACACGATCGGGATGGCATGGGATCGATCGCGAAAAATGTGTGTCCCTGGCCGGAGAAGGAGGAAAAGGAGGTTGGTGGGTGTGACGATCGCGTTGAAGAAGAATGTTGATTGCTTCACAGTTTATAAATTTCGGTTTCATCCGTACGCACGCAAGCGCAAGCGTACTGGAATGTTTGAGCTTGTCGATCGTGGTGCGGGCAAAACAAAAAAAAAAACAAAAGGATCAACGGAGATGACGATCGGGTGCTACCCTTTGACATGTTGGCGCACACAACGCGCGATCTAAAATGATCGCAACTCGTTCAAGCTGCTCCGCAAACTCCGAAAGCAGTGACTGCTGCTGCTGCTGCTGCTGCTCCTGTTCGTGTGACCTTGCTCAAGGCACACCAGCACCAGTGCTGGCTGGCTTTACCTGGCACTGGACCACCAGAGGCAGCGTGCGTTGGAAGCGAAACTCGTCCAAAAAAGATCCCGATCGCCAGAGCCATCATAAGACGTCCAACCTTCTTTCAAGGGTTGCGATCGATCGGCGTCAATGTGGCGTCAGTTCGGGGGAGATTAGTCTGTCGGACATTCGGAGAGAGAGAGAGAGAGAGAGCACGAGTGCAACGATGCAACGATTGAGGAAGATGCATCCGCAATTTTAGGACTCCCAGACGAGAGCTTCAGGTATTGAAAAGCAGCAAAGGAGGGAGCGATCGTGAGAGAATTGCATGGCCTGAGAGAGACAGAGAGACAGAGAATGCGAACGAGAGAGTAGCAGAGCGATCCGAACCGAACGAAACGAAAAGGGAAAAGAAGAGGGCAGTGGAAAATATCCGAGGAAAAATAGCGGAAATAACTCGAACTCGAGCGAGAAGACCTTGCGCCCGCGTCCTCTCCGTGGACCGTGCGGACCGAAGATGCCGTTGCGAGCAGATCTTCGATGATTTTTGTAAATGCGAAGCAACACGGGGGTGGGATAAAACGGAGATGAGGTCTGTACGTGTAATCAATTATGATGATTGCTATCATCTTTGCCGCACACTGGTGTCCAGAGTCCTTCCATCATCACCCACCACCACCACCACCACCATCGGCAGCAGCAGCACCACCACCGCCATTCGAAAGGCGCGATCGATCTTCTTATTCGCTCGGTTGGCGGCTGCCCTGGACTCATTTATGTTGGCCGGCTGGCTTTCAGTTTTAAGCCGGGGTCATTTTTTACATTCGACCATCGGTTGCTTGGGTGGCTGGCTGGCTGGCTGGCTGGCTGGCGATAGATCGCCGGACCGCGTTCCTTCCGACACGGACGATGCAGCGAACCGAATGTCATCGAAGTAAGCTTGGGTTGGTTGCTTGCGTTGGTTGGATTGGAAAGGGATTTCGAGGATGCGGTGTGCCTGTGTGTGTTTTCCTCCCGCGCACACCACACCAGATGACCACACCAGATGAAGGATGGGGATGGTCGATCTGATTGCCAAACCAGGCTCCTCTCGCCTCGCGCTCTCACCGGACGATCGATCGCAGGGCTCCGCGCGAACCCACGGGAACACGGGTCCGATCAGAGTTGGCGCTGGCTAGCGGCTAGCGCTAGCTCGCTGGTGGTGGAGACCAATTTTTCATGCTTTCCACCCGACCGATGATCGCGGAATCGCCGTCCCGTCGCACACCATTGAGCTGGGACCACCAGGGAGTGGACTCACCACACACAAACACACACACTCACGGACACGGATGCGCGCACGCACATACACATCGCAAACGATCCTAATCGCGGCTAATTAATCTGCCGCGAAAACCGCGAAAGTTGAAACCGAAATAGATAATGGAATTTTGATAACGCGCGCCCATTCGCTCGTTCGGTGCGGCGTGGCGTGGCGTGGCACGGCGCGGCGCGTCGGTCTAGCTGATAGCACCAGGCGTGCCAGCCTGGCCATGCCATGCCATGCGAGGCCACGTTATTATGTTGCTTGGGATGAAAATCAATTTATAAGCTCTCTGACGCAAGACAGAGAGAGAGAGAGAGAGAGGGAACCGATCGATCTTCTTCCTTCTTCTCCTGCTCGATAGCACCAGGCCAGGAGTCGCAGTTGCTGTGATCAGCGCCGCGCCAGTGGAGTGACAATTAATTGCGCAAAAAGGTGGTGCCGCCACCGGTGCGAGGCGGACAGATTTGCTGTCAATTGGACGCGCGGTGCAATCCGGCGCAGCATCAACGTAGAAACGTGCGCGCGTCCTTCCGGTTTTGCGATCACAGAGCAAAGCGATCGATGCACAAAGAGAGAGGGAGGGAGGGAGGGAGGGGGGGGGGCAAGGTAATTACACCGCGTCGCAACCATCCTCCGTTTGACCACCGTGGATCGGTACCGGCGCCGATTTCGGGCTCCCCGAAAAAGGGTATTAACCGAAGGATCATCATCTTCTTCGTCGTCAGCATTGTGCAGCGGTGTGGTGCAGCGTTCGCGTCCGAGCTAATGAAAAGACGCTTTTCCCGCTCTTTCTTCCTGTCGTCCTGGCCATCGGTTCTGGGTCCCTGGGTGGCGTCTCGGTGGTGAGCTCTCATTTTAGATCATCTGGCCATCGTTTGCTTTGCACCAGACCAACGGCCAGACTGAGCAGAATCCATTATTGCTTCTCGCCCTTTGCTCGCTCCCGACGAAGACGAAGAGACGAGTCCGCCGGGTCCCGGTCCGGACGGTCGTCGATGATTGCTGCGGATGCATCATCCTTCGTCTTCGCTGCTGTGGCTGCTGCGTTATGTCGTGGATGACGATGAGTTGCAACTAAACCGCAGACGAACCGAGCAGATGGAATCTGGCCCCACTTCTTCAGTTCCTCATTCCAGCTACAACCCTTCCCTTCTTCCTTCTCGCGCCGTTCCTTTTTGTCGCTTTTTTCCGCCTGCTTTTTGTGTGATTGGCGATCTGCTGGCGTGTTGGCGTGGCGCGGTAGTAGAGCCACCGGGCGGATGCATTCAACGGGCTGGCGTTCCACAACCTGCCCGTCGCTCTCTCTCTCTCACTCTGTTCACGTCTCGGAACCGCCGTAGGTCACGGGAAAGTTGAATGAAATTCATCAACCACCGTTTCAAACCACCATCACCACCACCATTAGCAACGTTTGCGGGGGGATTGAGGGTGATTTTTCGCGTGATTCTCGCGCAGTTTTTGGAGTGTCCAGTCCTGGGAGCCGGAGTCGAAGTCACGGCTCTGGGGCCGTGTACTGACTTGCTGCAGTGGGAAAGTGTTGTTTGTTCGTTAAAATAAATGATTTACTAAAAGCTGGCGAACGAACGATGGCGGTGGATCCGCTGATGATAATGTTTACGGGGTAATTGCTTCGCACAATTAATTCGCCGACCTAACCCTCCAAAAATCCCTTCAATTCCAGCGACGCTGACTGGCCGGCTGACTGAAAAAGGTAATTAAGAATGGCCCCGAACTGAAGAACACGCTCCTTGTTCGTTCGCTCGGTTCTTGGACGCTCAAACACTCGGTGCGGCATTCATAGGAGGCTGGGCACTCGCGTATTCCTTTCCTAGCTTCACGCAACCTACTCCGCCGGTGCCGTCTTCGTCTTCTCTCGTTCTGGTTTCACTCTCAGCGAACCCGCGGGTGGATCCAATATTCCCAAGGGCAGGGACTGGTGCGGTATATCGATTACGGGGAGGAAATCGAACCCAAAATGGCCAACTCCCGGTCGAGCGAGCGAGCGAATGAAAAAGGGCAAAAAAAAAAATGCGTCAGCTCAAGATCGGTCCGCATAGAAAATGATTAAACACTCAGCAGCATCAGCAGCCCCTCAAATTAGAAGGCTGTGCGCGGTCCGATCACAGACTCGCGCACGGGCACTGCCTTGAAGCCATTCGAGTGGTTCAGGTGAGTTTGGTGAGTCGGCACCGTCTGTAGGATGAACCGTTGTTGTTGGCAGAGTGTTCCCGAGATACCGACGGGGATGAAATAGAAATCATTACGCAGCAGCATTCATTCTGGAGCACTCCAAGTAGGCTTCGCGCAACGCAAGTCATCCTGACGCCGACGCCGCCCCTGCCGCCTCTGTCTTCCGAATTTGCCGAAAACGAAATCGAAACCCGTTCGAACCCGTGTGCTCGGTTGGATCTCGGTTGGATTTCCCTTTTTTTCGGCCCAGTCCAGGAGTCTAAAACATCTTAATAGACACCGCTCGGAGCTTCCACTAGTTGCTAATGGGTGTAGACGCACACATCCACACACAGGCAGACGACAGACCGGCGAGCAATTATTCCACGTTCTGCCAGGTTGTGTTGCCGTCGATTCTCCCGGTGCTGTGTTGCTCAGCTTCACTCATTACGACGGTGATGGTCCTTCTCCTTCTTCGGTCGTGCGCCCAAAGGCGAAACCCGGGAACGAACAAATGGCGAACCAAAAACCCGTCCCGTCTAATGAATCACTTTTACAATTGTAGCGACCAAGGTGTGCACACGGACGATTGACGGAAACCGTGGAAGTGATTAGAGGATGGTGCTTTGTGTTCACACACGCCGGGCACAAATGCATTTCCCTTCAATTGCAAGCCCCCCCCCCCCCCCGCCAAAGTCTCGAGGCGGCCCCAAGACCTTAATTATAGCATTCGCGAGCAGTTGCAAAGCGGCACCCAAGATAAACACATCATTGCGATTGCGAACCAGCAGCACCAACTTTTTGCCCTTCGGGGAGGGGGTTTACTAGCGAAGAGCGAGCGCATCATCGTAGTAAGCCGCGTCAAGATGGATGACGATCAAGAATGGTGAAGAAAGTCGCCAAATGTGCTGCACCCGGGCGCTACATCGTCAATTAGCATAGTTTTCCAGGCGGCTGCAGTGTGCACTATTGTGCTGGCTGTGCTGGGGAGACGCTAAGTCCACCTTATTCATCACGCCAGGCGCGTCTATTGAATGGGAAGTACCGTTCGGTGTGACCTCTTGAGGGCACCTCTCGCTCGCGGTGTTGTTCAATAGAGGCTGCACGGTGCTACTGGCGGAAAGCACACCTGTCCAGCAGGAAGGATGAATCGGGATCAGCAGATTAATCATCAAGCTTTAGGGGCCAAGGCAGGCACGGTGGATTAGTTCGTTTCGTTTGTTGTTAGCTCGGTACGATCGCTAGGAAGAGGTATAGAAGATGGAAGGCGGTGCATTAATTCGATGCAGTCGTTTTTAGATGAACTTTGACCATTTCACATCAAGAGAACGGTTGATTGCATTATGGTTAAAGTCATTTCAGTCGTTAGGTAGAGTAGGTAATTGGTAAAAGCAACGGTCGGATGAGAATAGCGCATGTCATTGCAGTCCAGATTAAATTAGCACGTTTGTGAACTTGTTTCGTGTAGTGCTAAGCAGAAACAAGGCTCTGCAGGGATTATCACATATTTTAACTTATTTTAACTCGATATGTTCGAGTTGGTACTTCGATGTCGATATTGAGGTCAGATCGCTTTCTCGATCGTTTAGAATGAGGGAAAATGATCCACTTTCCATCATCAGTAAATGATTCGATGGTGAAAATTCCTTGCTTTCTACCTGAGAAGCGACCATTCATTCGCACACAATTGATTCACTCGGAGTGTTTTGGCTGCAGTCCGGATGCGATTTATTGCGATCGCGAGTTGCCTATTGCTGTTTTATTCAATCAATTTCAAATGATCCAATCTAACCATAGGTTGCTAGGATACTTCAATTGAATCTACATTTTACGATACGATTTTGCAGGAGTAAGATTCAGAGATATGATTCAGAAACTTTAACAGAAAGATAAGATATTTTAATAATGTTAAACAAATAGCATTTTATCTTCATAAAGGGTGCTCGCTAACGACTATAGTCATCTTATGCATATTCTGCTACTCGGAATTGCTACGAATCAATCCAGCTACCTCGTAAATGCCAAAGAACGAACCAATACTCACGTCATCACAACCCGATCGAGCTTGATCGCGCAACAGAATGTTGTTGAATGAAATATTGCACGGAAATTGCGAAACTTTCTCCCGCGGGAAAGTTAAAATTGCTTTCCCTCCCGCCAAATCGCGTCAATTCCTCTCCATCCCCTCCGGTTTGAAAATTTGGATTTTTTCTGCGTTTTTTTGTTGTTGCGATTTCTCCCTTACCCATCGAAATGTTTTGCAAATTTCGGTTTTGAGAAAAATGTTTCCATTCAACGCCGGAAGAGAGCAAACAGAGGAGGTAGGAAAAGTTCGGCACTTTCGTTGGCCGCCAACTGGACTCGCGTTATGTGTTTGCCCACATCGGGGGGAAAAAAAACCTCAGAAGAAGGTTTCCCGCCTATCCGCTGGTTGCAGTCTTTTGAATCGCCGGTTGCCGATGGAGCTCGAAGCGTACTTGATCGCATTTGATCGCCATTTTTTCTTGTAGTGCGCGTGTGTCGTCTGCGGCAACAAGTGCTGTACGGTGGTGGCGTTGCTGCTCCACTTACTCTTGCGCCCTCCGAGCACCCCTCCCCCCTTCGTCGTACCGGCGATCGCCAGCGAGTAAATGAGTCCTAATGAAACGCAAACATTAAAGACGCCGAGAGCCGAACCGAGAGGGATTGGAGAAGATGAGATGGAGTGGGTGCCCCGGAGAATCGATCGCGGAAGATCATCATCATCATCATCATCGTGATCGGAGGTCGCTTCGAATGTTTCGATCGTGCCTAGGGCCCAATAGGGAATCTCTGGCAGGGCGCAGGGTGGGCATAATGAAAAGACTGGTTTTGGATTAATCTATTGCATTAATTGCACCATTTTTTTTCTTTTCCTTCTCGGTTCTCTGTCCCGAGCGACACTCATCTGATGATCGAACTGCGGCGTCCATCGCAATGAATGGTGGTACGTCGGTACAGAGGATAGGCAGAGGACAGTCCGGGAGTCCCGGTCCCGGAAAGGGGTGAATTTCGGGTGGTGGTTTGTGGTGGGAACGCAGCGATCGCAGCCAGGGTTAGGTTCGACTTCCGTTTGCTGATGAAGATGATACTCGGATCCTCGGTGCTCGGTGACACACTTCGCTCCCCTTTGCCTCTCTGACCCCACGGTGACGACGATGATGATGATGATGGCGTAGCGGAGCGCGCGAAGCGGAAGCGCGATGGCAAGTGATTCGAAGTAGCGGATCGGTCGGTACCCCGTTGGGTACTCGTTGGGCCCCTCGGGAGGGCTAACCCTGCTGCTTGCTTGCTTGCTTGCTTGCTCGCTTGCTTTCCCGAAATCATTAGTGCACCTAATAGTGAACCCCTGGCCACGGCGACGGTGGTGGCGGCGGAGGCAGAGTTTCTTCTCATCTTACCGCCAAACGAAAATGATGGCGTCCTACGACGATGACGACGACCACGAAGACGACAAACGAAGCGTCCGATCCGTCCGAGTGGTTGAGCCCCCCCCCCCCCACCCCCCGCGGGTACCACCTAATCGTTGCTTTCGAAGCCAGCGAGTGCGCAAACCGCGAGTGGACAGGAGACAGCGGCGGGGGCAATTAAAAAATTGGAAGCATTCTATCTAGCGTTCCTCGTGTCCCAGCGGTGCTGCCTGGGGTCCCAGGGGTTGCCAGGGGTGCCAGGGGTGGTGGTAATTAAGGTAGCAAACGGCACTCTCCCCCCACCCCTTCCCACCACCCCTTCCGTCAGGGGAGACGCGATCGCACCGAAAACTGGTGGTGGGAACCGAACGGTTTGTGGGCAGCAGACGAGGACGAGGACGAGCACGAGCGAAGGAAGAAATGTGACATTAACAACGGGAAGTGACCGTTGTCGTTGTGCGACGGATGGAATGGAACGCTTGCTCGGAGTGGCGTGGATTGATCGGTGACCGCGCCGGGGACACATCATGGCGATCGGTCCAGTTGCCTGTCTGCCTTATCTGCGCGTAGCTGGTGGTCTTCACTTGTTAGGTCTCTGGTCATGCCTGGTTGGTTGGTTAATTGGCCTTGACCAGGGATCGCTCAGTGATCACTCAGTGATCGGTCAGTCAGTGAGTTGGTCAGTGATTTCGCGAGCCACTCGAACGCAAGCTCATCATTTGCATTTTACGTGATGTGCGCTGTTCAGTTCCACGATGGATGGATGGATGGATGGATGCTGTCCGGTTGGTGAGCATACAATGTAGTGGCCGGTTGGTATCGCGTACGATCGCGCCACGGCCACGCGAAAAGGGTGACTCGGCGGTCGAGAGGGCAATCTACGCCCGACGATCACACTCGAGAGCGACGGACGGACGGTGCAGCGAACGATGCCATTCCGTGTCTCGAGATCACCCGATCTGTCTGGCGATCCTGACCTAGGCCATTCCTGCACCCGATTCCCGATACGATCCGACCGTGCCGAAGGTCATCATGGAGGGGAATATGATTCATTTATCATGCGTCAGAGGCCGGTACCGGCTCACGGGATGCGGTCCCGTGGACCAGTCTGGCCGGCCGGACAGATATCCCGGACCGAACTCGATCATCAATATTGAGCGTGTTCCGTGGAGGCCCGGCCCGTTGATGAAGATTCATGCTAGCCGCGTGGCGCGTGGCAACAATGTGGCCAATTGTTGCTACGATCGAGCGACTGATCGGTGAGAACGGACTGAATTCCAGTTTCGCTGCTCTCCTCGCTCGCTGGCGTCGATCGAAGCGTCACAGAGTGAAAAGCGGCGTGGAGGGAGCGGCGTCGATTTTCCCGGATTTTCCCGCACTCTCCGCTGCTCGGGCTCACGATCTGTCGGCTCTCGCTGTCTCTCTCTCTCTCTCTCTCTGCGGAGATTTGACCCTGGAAGGTTAAACGTTTGGTTTGGTTTTTTTTTTGTTGGTTTCGTAGCGATGCGGTGCTCGCAGCGACGCAGAGTGGAATGTGGCACGTTTTCCACGTTCCAACCTCGGTTCTTCCTCTTCTTAATGGGCTTAATTGGGTGCCGGCACTTGGCCCGAGCTAGCGACGGATCGGACGACAACAACAAGAACAACACGAACGATGTGACCGACACGCCCTGCCAGACGGTGTGCGATCGCGCTCACGCCCCCGGTTGGCCCCGTTGGACTCTCTTTATTCAAATTAACTAAATGTCCGCGGTCCGGGTCGTTGGGGCTTGTGGCCGCGCACGATTGCCCACCGGGGGGAAATGAGCGATGTGCATTCCTTCCTTTCCTTCCACGGCTGCTGCTGCTGCTGTTGCTGCCGTTGCTACTCTCCCGGGAGCATCACGATCGGTGATCGCTGACATCATCAGGATCAAAGTGGCCAGCGAGTCAGCCAAGGTCCAGTCGTGAGTTGGCGTTGGCGGCATCCAGCGCGGTTCGGAGGTGATCTCAACTTCAACTCCGCCAATACGTCCGGGAACGCGTAAGGATCGTGCGCGTGCGCCTCATCAACTCGGAAGAAGGGCGGATCGTGAGCAGAGCTAGACGGGGGAACCTAGACGTGGCTTGCGGTGGCTTGCGTAGACGCGCCGAGAGCGAGTTGACCCCCGGCGGGAGGGTCCTCTCATCTCATCTCATCTCCGCCAGCCAGCCAGCTAGCCAGCCAGCCAGTGACCGCTGGCTTCATTCATTAGTGCTCACGATCACCGGTGGCGGCGGTGGCAGTTCAGTGTTGTCCGAGGGTCGTTGTCGTTGATCGGAGCCTTGGCCTAGACCACCAGGCCCTCCGTCTGTCACGACGATGATCACGATCGGTCGCTTGGTCGCTTGGGCTTGGGCTTTGGGTTGGAAATCCGATCGAACGCCCCCTGGCTCCGATTTCTGCGCAAGATTCCCAAGCACCGCTTGCCCCGGGAGCATCCGTTTCGTTCCGTTCCTGGCATCCGATCAATCCGGAGCCTGGTGGCAGCCCACCGGCTGCGTGCCTAACTACGCTCCCTTAATTGGCGATCGCGAGACCTCGCCATCGATCGGATTGTGAGAATTCATCCACCGGGCACGCGAATCTATTGCCGTTCACTGGTGCCCGCTGCTGCTGCTGTTCCTTCCGCACAATCCGTTCCGACGGCGTGGCGCTCCACTTTTGACACCGAAATCGATCAATCGTCCCGTCCGTCCGTCCGTCCGTCCGTCCGTCCGCTCGATCGGTTTGGGGTTGGTTGTGGGGTGGTGCGTGGTGCACGCTGTCTAAAAATCTATTAAACCAATCAAGCGTATCGAATGTCGAACAAAAAGGCCAAAAAAAGAAAAAAAGAAAAACCGGTGGGGCTGGGTGATCGCGAGATCGCGAGGCAATTATGATAATCATACACCTTTTGGCCGCTGGCCACGATTGGCGCGAGCGGGCGCGCGTCCGCAAAACGAATCACCGGTTCCGCATCTCTCTCTCTCTCTCTCTCTCTCTCTCTGCCTCTCTCTGGTGTGATCTCTTTCACACCGCGATCTCCGAGGTCACCAACAACAACAACAACAACAACAGCAACAACGGAAAGCGAAAAAAAACTTTTTAAACAAAATTATAGATTTTCACTTAGAGCGATAACTGGCCGATCGTTCAAAGTTCCGCTCAAAGATCGACCCCCTCCTCCACCGGGGGAAATGAGGGGAGGATACCCCTGGTTGGTGGTTGTCGCTTTCTCCGGCGTCACTACCACGTGGCCTCTTTTTTCTCGAGGGGGAGATTCACGAGGTGTCTCTCTTTCTGTCCAGTGACAGACCCCGAAAAGTGTGTAGTAAATCGTTGTGGCCAACGCTACTGTGGGAACCAAAGCTGAAGCTAGGTCTCTTCCTCTGACCACTCCACCATCCTCCACCTCCCAGCACCGTTTTCTATGTTCTGCGCAAAGTGTGAAGCGTTTACAAGCGCGCACCCGGCCAGAGCGTCCGGTTAATTGTTCCGGTATACCGTCACCAGACGTGGCCAGAGTGACGTCGAAACGGTCGAACAGACTCCACCGTTAGTGTAGTGTCCGTGGCCACCCGAAATGGCCGAAAATCCCGGTACCACGGCACACACATAGGCCCACGGACGCACGTAATCGTTATTTACCGAGCAATTTTGATAATTTATCTTCTTCGTGGCCCCCGAAAAACAGGATGGCCCGAAAACCATTAACCGCAACCGGGGATGGGAGAGAGAGAGAGGGGTTTTTGGCATCCTGGGACCACGGACGGACATTGCCGGGTCCACGGTGCGACGGATGATTCGGTAATCAATCCGTGGAGCCGTGGAGCCACGATACGTGTTATGTGCTGTACCAGGACCGGACGGCAGTGGCCAGTGGACGCAGGTCGTAATGTTCTCTGGAAGCCCCTCGCTCACTCGCTCACTCGCTCTCTGTCTCTCTTTCTACGTTGGCCAGACGCCGGCGCGCACGGTAATCAATTTTCAATTACCACGGCACTTACGGTACGGCGGCGGCCATGGAGTCGATGTGGTGATGCCGCATGAGATTAGGGGCGAGAGCACTATCGGGACAGATTTGGATCACCGGGTGGATTCCATTTTTTTTTTCAAAGGGGAGAAGTGGCCAAGGGGGCATTCTGGTAATTACGCCAATCTGCCAAAAGCGAGCGGCTGGCTGATCGTCGGTTCTAACGGTGGAGGAGAAGGTGGATTGTTTCGACAATTTTCTGTTCCTTTTTTTTTATTTATATATTCCAACCGCAGCACTTACCAGCAACGATCGTGCGTGTGTTTTTTAAACGAAAAGGAATTGCCCTCGCAATGGTTGGTATGGAATTTTACTCGATCGCAAGCATAAGGACCGTTAGATGGCGTGCATTGTTCGGCGAATGGGAGTGGATGCACTATAATCTTTGATCTTTATAGGTCGATCGTCGAAATTTTAACAACCATTCCCAGGATAATGTGCGCTCTTTACAGTTTACAAGTAAACGTTGATTTGTTGTGTCGATTATCCTCCGTATCGAATAAATTGCACAAATTATAAAAGACGAGAAATTTGAAAGTTGGTGTGAGGCTATCGATCTCACAGGATTATACTGTTTGTGAAGTATTTGGTTTGTTTTTGGGTCTACGACATTTTTGAGTTTCATCTAAATTGAGTCTAAAGTGTTTTAGAAAAAAGTGACTGAATGTTCAATGTTTCGAAATTTTGCCACCAAAAACCGAGACATCACTGACATGAGGAAATGAAACATCACTAATATTTTTTATAGATCAAGAACGAGAAGCATAAATCGCCCAACATCGCAGCAGCCGGTAGTTATGGTGATGCTGTTGAGAATGAACAGCGGTTGAGAGTGCGCGTTCGGTTTGCGGATGCAAAACAATCCTCTTTAAAAACACGATTTCGGCATATTACACCTTCCTGATAGTGAAGTGAAAGTAGTGATAGTGATAAGAAATATCAGAGTTTGTCGGTAAGTGTTTTGTTCCCAGAAGATTTCCCACCTGCATCGCTTTTTGGATTGGCTTAGCCACCTCAGTGACTCTTTTTGCACGAAAAAATTGACGGAATATTTTTTTGTCGCATTCGAGTCGCCGTCTGAAAACCATAATGCAGTGAGTACTCGAGCGTTCGTTACAGTGTGTGAACTTTTGTAGAACGTTCGAAAACCACAATAGGTTTGTTTAAAATCGTTACAAAATTCGAAATATCCGTCTACCTTTTAAGGTATGTTTGTTTCATCGAGCTACACTTTTTCATACTTTCTATGATTGTACTCTACTTGAACTGCACACATGCGTAGCCTCACTAAATACGGACCAATCTCCGATCAAATAGCATCCTAATACCACTTCAATTACGAAAATCTGCGATCTTGAAGTTTGACCAGCGGATTGGTACAGACATTAAAAAGCTATCCGCAAACCTAGCTTGAAGCAAATCGTGGTGCGTCAGGCCATATTCATCCGATAAAAAATTTTCGGTTCCTCTGACTTAAAAAAACAGCTTTAGATCTTTCGCAACGAATCGATAACTTGCCGCCAGCGATTTAATGGTCGTGTAAAACATCAAAACGCATTCAAATTAGCCCATTACGGTGCCTATTATCCTGCCGAAAGAGCTTGTTTGTCTTCGAGATGATAAGGAATGATAATAACACCTCCAAACAGTGCGTCCCGATCGTCGCTGATCGGTCGATGAAGGTAGGCAGCTGCAGGGCAAACCGAAATCATAAAACCGATTCCGATCATTCTCTTTATCAGCCACATTATTAAACCATCGAGCTCCGATCGCCCCAAGTGCAATGATGGAGAGACAGACAGAGAGAGAGAGAGAGAGGGAGGGAGAGGAGCCAACGGTGGTGGTGGTGGTGGTGGTGATGGTGGTAAGCATCCCATTTTCGCGCTCCATTATCCATATTATATCCCTTCGCCCGGATCGGATCGCCATCGGTCATCTGGTGAGCGCCAAAAAATGCCAGCCAGCGCCCTGTCTGTCGCTCGCTGATCAGGTTGCTGAATGGTTTCGCGCGATCAGGCGCGATCGCTATCGCTCGACGGCCGGCACGAGCACACAAGCTTGTTGTTGTTTTGCATAATGTTGTTGCACCCGTTTGTTGTTGTTGTTGTTGCACCCGGTGTTTGGTGTGTTATCGCGCGAAAACATCACCACCAACGAACGAACCAACCACCATGATGATCACCGTGGGCCATCCGATCCGATCCGATCCGATCCATTCAGTGTTGGCAGGAATTTCGCGACGACTCGGACTCAGGCGGACGGCCTCATTATTTGGCCGCTCCCTTTTCATCTCTCTCTCCTTATCTCGCTGGCTCGGTGCGTGTAGCTCGGTAGCCATTAACCCTCCGGCGGTGAGCAGCGCTTGCATCGAACACGCACCCTGAACGATGATGATGATGATGATGCTTATGGCTGGAAGATTGTCGCCACTCGATGCACTCGACCGGCCGTGGCGTGGCTACAAATCAACAGGGTCCCGCGGTTCCCGATTCTGACGCATGAAATCGAGCTACCGCCACCGCCGCGACAGTGCGGACGTGAGGTTTCGGTTCCGTTTGTCATTTTCGGGATTTTATTTTAATTGCCACGGATTGCACACGCATTAATTCGTTTGATGATCGCTGATCGCGCACTGATTCGATGATACGCGGATCGTTGGATCAGTTTCATCAGGATCGGGGGTCCGGGATTTCGGTGTCTCCGATCACCGATCACCGAAAGATAATTCTGGCAATTCTCAACTAAAAAGGTGCGTCTTAAATTTAAACAGTTTTTGGGTAGTTTCGATCCCGACAGTCAGCATCCGCTCAGTTCAGCGACAGACAGACAGGATGGATGGATGGATGGATGGAATTGTGGCCCCCCCGGGATTCCGGTGGTGCACACAGATTAGCGTGAGGACACCGCACTTCATTTCATTAATCGTCGGTCGGTGACCTCGTGACGGCGTGATCTATGGGACCGTTTTCGTTCGCGGCGGAGCTTCCATCAATCAGCGCGGCGATCATGCCATGACGGCCAATGACGTCTTTTGGTCACTTTCACGCCCGGTCTGTGGGCCCCGTTTGCCGTTGTTTTTGTTGCTCTCTCGTTCTCGTGATCTAACCTCTTAGAGAGTTGTGACTGTCTCCAAAGACAAAACGCTGGTTCCGTCCGCTGACGCAGTACCAGCTCTGGACCAATTTGTTGCCAACAAACCTTCCCCCTCTCCCCCTGGGTGGCGAGCAGAGAGTTGGGAGCGAGTGTGATGTATGGCCTCAACACCAGCGGCCGTCGAGACTTCCGACTCCGGGCCAGACAGAGTAGCAGCAGCAGCAGCAGCAGCAGAGGAGAGACCTAGACTAGATCAATCTCTGTCCGGGTGTAATCGATCCACGATCATCACTCACGCTCCGCACCGTTCCGCTAGACTCATCAGGCAGGAAAGGCGAGTGAAATTAGAACCCGTTTCGCGATCATCACCCAACACAGACACCCCGACACACTGTGTAACTGAGCGAGCGATTCGAGTTGATCTAGAATGTTTCATTTGAGGGTAAACTACCTCATTCCGCCAGTGGTGGTCTGGGAGGACCAGCAAAGATCGCGCGCACCTCCCTCTTTCTCTCTTCGCTCTCTGAACTCAGGAATCAGTCACTTTGTCCGTCACGATTCCCTCGTTCCGTTCCGTTCCGTTCTGTCCTCCGAAAATGCAAGCCACTTCCCACCCCGGTGTAGCATTACGAAAGGGATCCGCCAGACGAAGCGTTCAGGGTTGTGGTCCCTTTGTTGTTGTGTGCGTTGGTCGAGGGTTCACTAAATTGCAAATAATTACCACCTGGACCGCGCCGCATCCACGGTGATTGTGGTTGTGTGAACCGATCTTCGATTCTTCTGCATTCTTCTGCGATCCTGCGGATGCACTGACCTGGGCTTGGTCCGCGAGCCAGCCAGCCAGCTGAGTTCGTTAACAAGATCCGGGCAAATTACACTTTCCAGATGGTGCGTTGGTGCATTCATCTCGTGACGGTGGCGGTCAGGCTCACGATCGTTTTCGGACGTGCGACGCCGTCGAGCGTGGCGGAATGTGGCATCGTCGTTGTCTGCTGGTTGGTGTTCTCGGTGATGTTAGGGAGCGAATTCTAATAAATCGTTTACACCTGAAGCCCCGAAGCGTGCGGTACAACAGCGCCCTGTTGGTGGACTTTGTTTTAGGCAAATCCATGGCGGTCGTGATCGTGAGGCTCGCGAATGGCTTCAGGGGAAATGGCGCACCAAAAATTCCACGCTACAAGACTCGCGACAGCTACTTAGAGGCTTCTGGCTTCGAGAGGTCGTACCCTGTGGAGGGTGCAACCGGGCCCCCCGACATCCAGGACGAACATCAGCCAAACATACAGGCCACATCGAAAAGCACTCCAGCAGTCCAGGCGCGCGATCGCGTTGTACCATTGACGGTTCTTTTCCTGCTTCTCCACCTCCTCCTTCTCCTTCTCCGGTTAATGTGGGCGTCTGTCTCTGCCACGGATGCCACGGGAAAGTGGGTCCCTCAGGCCGATTGGTCCGGTCCGGTAATGTTACCGGTATTGTCTTTATCTGTTTCACCTCCTTCACCGCCGCTCGTCCCGCCTTCACACCTTTGGCGGCTGGATGACTCACTTATGCGATGGCGGCGGCGCGGTGCGAAAAGTTATGTTGCACTTACTACCATCTCGCGCAACACGACACGCGTCCCGTTACGTTACGCGGGCCTGTACGGGATCCGAAAATACGACATCGATAAACCGCAACCGACCTGCGAACGGGGTGTGAACGTTTGGAACCACGTACGTGGGCTTACCTGGAACAAGAACAACAGAGAGAGAGAGAGAGAGAGACAAAAGAGAACGACGCATCAGCACATGTCCGGGTGTTGTGTGGCTGTGAATATGGGTTGTCTTTATAGAGTCCTGGCAAAGGGTGCAGCGCCCACCAGACCGAGGGGACTACAAATTTTCGTGCCAAATTAATTGCTAAATCGCTAAAAAGCCTTTACTGATTACATGCCAATCGTCCCGTGGCTGGGTGTCTGCCTGGCATGTATTCGTATCTCCGGATTTACGGTTACGATCCTCCCTGGTGCCCCTACAGTCACGTAAATCCACCGCTTGTTTGCGAGATAAGCGAGGGGCGTGAAATGGTCAACGCGCGGTCGCATTCCATTCCCCACCCAACGAAGCACGGATCTAATCGAACGGAACATCATGGTGGATCCACCGTTAGTGTCAATCATCGGCCAGCTGTCATAACACAAACGATATCAGCCAGGAACAATCAGAACAACGCAGACCAAAACTACGGCGCGATCGCGGTGGCATGATCGCGCTAGCTCGAAAGTTCCATTCTCACCCACCGAACACGATCGCATCGAGTGCGAGGTTGCTGCATTCCTTCTGGCTGTGAACTTGTGAAAAGCTGTCAACAGCGAGAGTTGGTAGCACGGAAAAGTCCCGGGCCTTATCAGCCCTCGCAACCGTTCGCGGGCACTCTTTCTCTCGGCTACAGTGCGATGCGATCACTCCTCGAAGATCATCACCAAGAACGTACGGTGACCGAGAGCGATTACACGGCCTCAAACGGACACTCTTCCCAGCGTCGCTCGTCGTTTTTGATCGACATTTCAAAGGACGCAACGACGACGACGAATCTACGAATGCGGAAGCATCGCACCGGACCGCGGACCTGGAGTGCACACCAAGGTGACAAGTTTTTCCCGGAGATTTTCCGCTGCGATAGCAAGGAATGGTCGGAGTCGCTGCTGTTGGTGCTGATGGTTCGATTTGATCTGCCGCGTTGTCCCCTTTCGGTGACTCCGGATCGAATCGGAGACAGAGCGCTGCTGACACTAATGAATTTCCTCTCCATCCTCCTCCCTGTCCGTTTCGTTCGTTCCGGCCACGAACAATGCGATCGATGCACGATGACGACGTCCATGATGTGTGCGATGATGTGACCTGGAACGCCGCCATCTTTCCTTAGGGAGCACACTAACGTACCGGGGGGGGGGGGTGGGATCGGCAATTACAATCGTATATATTCTGGCAGGCCCACCGGGAGGAAGAGAATCCCCAAAAGGCCGCAGCGGAATCGAGAACAGCAGCAGCTCTCGGTGTGTGTTATCGGCCAGTGCCAGTTGATGAAATCATTAGTTTCTCCGAGAGCGAGGAAGCGATCGTGCAAAAGGGTCCAGTCCAGTGTTTGCCAAAGGAATGCAATCCCCTCCCCTCTGGTCCACACGTCACCAACGAGCTAATCTCGCCAACAGCCAACCATCGCGCCACTCATAATCGCATCACACGCCACATGAAGCAGCCACATCCGACAGAGAACAAGACAGAAGAGACAGGGAGAGCGGGAGCGAGGTGGTGAAATGTGTCATCATCATCATCATCATCGTCGTGGATCATCAGCTCGCGCGGCGCACGATCCACGACACGATCATAGCAGCAGCAGCAGCAGCAGCAACATCAGCGGGAGCATCGCTGCAGAAGTCTAGCCACAACAAACAGTGCATTAGTTATTAATTTCTCAAGCTTATCAAATTTATTGCTTTGACTTGCAGCGTTGAGTAGAAATCGCCGGATTTGTGCCCAGGGATCGTCGGCCCTGTCGAAGCGCTCCTCTCCTCCGTTTCACTCCGCGCTCGCTTCGCTTATCGTGAGCGGTGCGAGCGGCGCGGATAATGCGCCCAATGCCAACGGAATAGACAGCGCATGGAAAGGGCAGCGCAGAGCGTGAGCCGAGACGTGCATAAAGGTACTACTTTTATCGATTTATTTTATAATTGTATGTCCATCAACATTCCAGCCTCGATCAGCGGGCGCATCAGTTGTAGACAGCAGCGAAGAAGGAGAAGAAGGAAGAGGAGGAAGAAGCGTGCGAAAGGCCTCACTGGCCGTCAGCGCACCGACAGTGAGCAGCAGCAGCTGCAGCAAAAGATTTGCAGCGAATGCCACGATCATCATCTGCAGGCGCGGACGTTCCTTCCAAGTGCATCAAATTGTTGACCGTCATGATGACGATGTTACAACAGCACGAGGCAGTCCCCAAAGGATCAGGATTGGCCCCTGGATGGGGATTTTCAGTCCAAACGGAACGCGCCACCACGGAACGGAACGGAACGGAACGGAACGGTCTAGCTGGCTATTTATGACCGGTATTCGATGGCCGGACGGGAAGTGGAACGGAGCCGAGCAAGTGCTTCGCCGATTCGGTACGGATTAGCCAGGATCTTGGGGCTGACGGGACTAGTTTTGTCCCGGGACCGGGACCAGGCTACACCGCGCGATGTGTTCATTAAAAGGAGAAGCCTCTGCTCTGGTTTTCTCTCGCGTTCTAGCGCGATCGTGACCGTGGCCACGGCCTACGCCCCGTCGATCGCGATCGTTTCGTGTTCGCGAACGAGACCAGAGGGGTAAAAATTATTTCACGCTGGATTAGCTTTATGATAAATGCATTTTTAATTGAAAACATATCTAATTGATGTTATTGACGGACGGATGGATGGATGGATGGATGGATGGAGCGTGTACTCTATTTTATGGCTGGCCAGTTGGTGGCTACTCTCTTTCTGTCGGTCCGTTGCACCATCTGCATTGCACTCGATCGTGTGCATCGTTGTGGAGAAGCTGTTTCCTTCTGTTCCGTTCCTCTCTCGTGCCAAGGCTTAGCGCTGATTGTGGAAGATTTATTCCCGTTCCCTCGTTGGCCGTGGCCACCGACGGTCACACGAGGTGTACTGCTGGGTGGTGCATCATTATTGGGTGGGTTGTACACCGGGACACAATGCAACATCTTCATAAGTACCCGTTGGTGCGCGGTGGTGTAATAGGACAATAAAGTTTTATGCCGCTCTCTCCTCTCTGGCACATTCCATTCAATTCCAGTACGGGTACGGGTACGGTACGAGCGCAGGTCGTGTGCATTGCGGTAATGATGCGTTTGGGGAAGACTGCCGGGATCGCCCTATTGAACCGTGATCGCAGCTCAGCTGATCGGTTTGGAGCACTGCGCTACAATGCTATGAGGTTCGTTCGCTGTTCACCCGTTGAAGTCTTTTGTTTTGTCGCGCCCGTGAACGCCGGGCGTGTTCGTTCAATTGTTTGAACCGATAAATCAACCACCAAACAACAAGCACCGGGCATCGCACTTGTCGTCGTCTGCTTCGCTGTCGTTGACAGTCCTAAGCAGCCCCCGGAAGGGGATCATAAATCAGCAAAGTCGAACCGAAGCGCCCCCGGGCGGGCAACGGAGAGCGAGAGAGAGTCTTCGAGTGAATTAGAACAATGTGCCTTTTTGGAATGGGCTACACCACGGTGGCCACCGACAGTTTCCCGGTGCGCGCAACGAGCGCTGGATAATTTATTGACCGCGATCGCTGAACAGGTTGCTGCTGCTGCTGCTGCTGTTGCTGCTATTCAAAGTCAGCCGGTTTTAGCCGGGATGCCGGAAGCTGCTGCTGCATGCGATCGTCGATCCGCTCCGAAACCGACGTAAGCCGGAGCTAATTTGTAGCTTAATGTGAGGTGCATTTGAATGGCGAAATTTTAAACGATGCACTCAGCGCGATCATCAATTGATTTGTGACTGGTGTAGGTTTTTTTAATGCCGATCCAATCGCGCGCCCGGTTCGGTGGATTCCGTTTGATTTCCGGACGTAACGAAACGATGCAACGAAAGAAATAAAGCAGTGGCCGCAGTGGTGGTAGCTGACAGGAAGCCAGGGAATGGCTTCGAACGAACCGTTCTCTTCCATTCTGCTCCTTTTTCTTCTTCTTCTTCTTCTTCTCCTCGATCGGTGCAAAGCTAGATAAGCATCTGTCAATTATCGATCGATTGTATTTAGCGAGCTGGCGAGCATCAATTCCGAGGAGCAGGAGCAGCAGCGCCTTTTTTTTTTTTTTTTGTAGCAGTTGTTGCCGTTGTTTCATTCTCTACCGAAGCGATTACGGTGACTGCGCTAAACATTTAGTGGCGTTGGGTCACAAAACTCCGATCCGATCAGTGGATTGGATGATCGGAATATGCATTTAAATCGCGTTTCGCTAGGATGCCATCGCTCGGGGGCCTGCTGCTACCTAGGATCTAGGGCTGCCGCGGCGGCGTCGCCGCATCAAGATAAAGCCATTCTAGCTACAATCAATTGTAGATTGTGCCCCTCGCGTGTGCCCACGGATGGTGAAAGGATGCCGAAACGGAGCGAAAATGCGCCAGCGCTAACCAACCAGGACAATGAACCAGAGAACCCGGAGCAGGATGATCGGAGCGGGAGTTGATGATTTCGTTAACGGCCGTTGCAGCAGGCTCCAAGCAGCTCCTTTGCTTGCTGCACACGGGGTCACTGAACAGCAGCCGCAACAGCAGCAAATTGCACGACGCCACGAGTTCGCGAGCCACGGGATCGAGTAGGACCGGCAGCAGCACCATGAACCTTCTTCCTTCTGCCCTCTGCTAGCTACGGTGGTGCTGATTTCGAAAAAAGGGCGCACGGGGCGCAATTTTATCGCAATAAAAAGTGCAGTTGCACTTCAATTATGATGCATCATCATCGCTGCTACCACAAGCGACGGGAGGGCGGTGTAATCCGGCGAGCGATGCGAGATAAATAATTAAATAGGTTCTGGCGCGGTTCTGGCGCGGTTCTCAGGGATTGAGGGAACATAACCGCTGGCTAGCGGTGGCGGTTGGTTTGTGATTAGTGGCTAAGCCTCCTGCGATCAACCCCACCAGTGCACCAATCAATCGACAATCAGCGGAGATTCAACTCGCCTGCTACGATGGTCGAGCTACATTGTCTACAGATTGCTTTCCTAGGAAAGAGGGAGCAACGATGATCACGAATGGTTTCCAGTTCGATGCACACACCACCCACCTGCTCCCCCGCCAATGATGCAGTGCAATAAGCATAATTTCACACCCTCACCACACCCCATCACACCCACACAAATCACTCAACGAACGATGGTGGAGCGTGCATAAGGTTTGTGGCATAAAACAAAAGCGAACCACTCGAACAGAACGACGTAAATCCGATGCTGTCCCGGTCTGCAGAAGGGCGCTTTCCGGTGCTTTCAGTTCCCTTTTGGTGACGAAAGAAATTCCTTCTCTCACTCCCTTTTTCGCTCTCTCTCTCTCTCTCTCTCTCTCTCTCTGTGTTCTTTTTCTCTCCATCCCATTCTCTGGATGCCATTGGGCACCCTAGAAGCACCGAGCACATCAGGACTTATGATTGCTGGACGATAATTATCCACCATCGACGCCATGCCACGACGCGCCACGCCAAGCAACCGGATTGCAGCGCACAGTCGCCGCTGCATACCTGCTCGCTCGCTCGCTCGCTCGAAATCCGATGTTGGCACCGAGCATCATCACCTGGGCATCCAAGATGCGCGCATCACCAACAACGGAGGGATGCCGAAGATGATCGTGCCTCGCAGGATGTGCCCGGCAGGAATTTCAATTAGTGCGCCCAGGTAATAACTGTATATCAACACGCTCTCTTGCTCTCTCTCTCTCTCTCCCTCTCTCTCACCCTGTCTCTCTCTCTCTAGTTGGACAAACTGGATCGATTGCGATCACCGAATTCATCGATCGCCTTCACGATCGTGTTTGTTTTTGGAATTTTGATTTCCACTCCTCTCTTCGTGTCCTTTCTGATCGTGTGCTGATCGTGTGCTGTTCGACAGCACCTCACACCTCAGCGCACTCAAGAGTGTCATTACACGTGCGCAGTAGCAGCAGCAAACAGCGACGAATGTCTAGCGGGCACGATCACCACCATCACTTTTCTTCTTCACCGAGCGCGTTTTAGCGAGCAACAAAACAAAACAAAAGCCTGGACGAAGACGAAGCGCCAACCGATCGAGCTCGCGATATCTTCATTATGATTAAGTGGCGGGCCAAACGACAGTCGCCACCTTCGGGGCCACCCCGTATATGTCTTGCCGCGATCGCGTCTGTTGGAATGGTTCTAAGGCATCTTTCGTGCAAGCGCACTCCATGCTGGCGGCCGTTCGGCGCCTAGATCATCGCGTTCTTATCCGTCGCGTCGCTGCTTCCCTTTCTAATGGACTAATCTTGCCACCTTACCTCCATCCACCCGGTCGGGCCTCCAGTCACCATAATTGGCCACTCTGAAAGAGGTGGACAAACAAACAGAGGGAATTCTCTCCCGGGACGGAGTGGACCAGCCGCTTATCGGTACTCCGCAATCGGCAATGGCATTCACCTTCATCACCCCGTTCCCTTGCTCTCTCTCTCTCTTGCTCTCTGCACGATCAATGGAATGTTTCCGTTGTTTTTTTTTTATTTGTTAGAACGTTGTGTTGTGGTCGCGCTTGAATGTTCACGCTCCCGGGACTGTTGTTTTGTTCCGTTCCGTTCGTCCGTTTTGTTCACCATTGCCAATTGTGGTCGCTTATCTGCCGCCAGCGAGTGGGGCCGCACGTGGCCATCGTTGAATAGATGCAGCGATAGAACTGTGGCCAGGAAGAGCTGTGCGCTAGACACGCTTTCCCGTGTAATTAGAAAATACCAAACGACAACAACCACGACGAAGTGGCATGAGGATCGCGCGGATTGCAGTGGCCCCTGGCTGGCGTCGGAATCTCTTCACGTTCTTCGGTTCGACTTGGTAATTACATATGTTTCGGTGAGTTTGGAATCTCTTGTGGCACGTGCTGCTGATACGAGTTACGACTTCTGGGCGCACCCTGGGCAACGGATAAGAACTGAACCACGATCGCTGCTTCCTGCGTACCGTGGTCGTTTCATTCAAATTAGCTTAAAATAATGACCACCATTAGGACGCCTCTTAATCAATTTTATTGAACAAACCGGGCAGCGGCAAATGGCGAGCGGAACATGGCGCAACGGCTGGAATTTACATCCGAGAGCAAAACGGATCGATGGAACCGACTCATCGAACGAGCCCGGCGGTGCTCGGTGCACAAATTTATCGAAGAATGATCATCGAGCTCGAATGGCCAAGAATAATGCCCAACGAAAGCGCACCATTGGCACCAGGGCCTTGTGGCCACCTGGTCCACCGGAAAAATCGAGGTCCATCTATTTGCTCGCGAGGTCGCACATCGTACCGGGATCTCCGGGGGTCTGTGGTATCGTTCCTGCGACAAGATAATGATAATCATTGCTAATAATATTTAATTTTCAATCGCCGGTAATTAATAAATCGGAAAGCAGAACTGGAGGCTGGAAGAAGGGCCAGTATGAGGATGTTGCGTGTCGTCGTCGTCGGCTCATGGGAAAAGCAAAATGGCATTCGGAGCACGTTGGAATGCGGCGCGAGGGAGCCATTTTTCCAGCCGCAGCCGTGCTTGTAAAATGCGCGCCGAAGTTAGTCATCAATTAGATCTAAATAGATATCTCGTTTCGCGATCATTTACCGGCGGAGCGATCCTGGTTTTGCGCGAAATGCGCGGATCGCAAATATCGAACATCGGTGCCAGGAGAGGACAGAAGAAGCTTGGCGCTTTGGCGTCGGCATATCGCCGATTGCGTTAAACCTTCAGCACTCCGGACGCGGCAGCAGCGGAATGGAATGATGTTCTGTTCATCGGCCCCAAACCAACCGGTATTCTACCGGCAAAGGAAAGGAAGAAAGGAAGAAGCATTTCGGTCGCTCGCCCGTTGTTCACCCGTTGTCAGCCGTAATTGTCGTCCGTCGTCTGGAGTCGACATCCGATCGGATTCGAATGCGATTTTTATCGATCGACAAAACGATCGCGGACAACGCGGTGGCTCCGCGTGCTGTTGGAAGGTCGAAGCGATGCTTAACCCCGTGAGCAGCGTGCACTCCCTTGGCCAGGGCTCTTCCCTTGGCCTTAGAAGCCATGTTTCCTGGGACGTGGACGGAACGGTGGCGTCTACGGGCCGGGCCAACAAGTATTAAGGCATTAAGAGCAGCGTGTAGCAAACGATTTCACATTTCTTTCATTTCAAATCTATTCGCGACTGACCTGGCTGGCCGGCTAGCTCGAAGCTTGTTGCGTGGCGAGCGAACATGACAAGACCGCTGGAGCATCGCGCTGTTGTCGATCCGCGGCGCACAATATTGGCGTGCACGCTGACGCACATAAAAGCTGCGCATGGGCGCGCGCGCATCATCGTCATCATCCGCGACGCATCTTCTTGGGTGGTGTACGATCAGGCGCGCCGTTTGATCGCACACAATCCGTCGCCGACTTTTACGATTCGCTCGTCGAGGAAGGGGAATTCATTTTTCAATCACTAATTTGATGTCTGGATCGCTGGTGACGCTGCTGCTGCTGCTGCATTATACTTCTTTTTACTGCTCCGACTCCAGGCAGTGGTCATAAAAGAGCTCCAGCTCCATATGATTTCTTTGTTTTGTGCAAACTCCTTGGCTAGGTTTGGCTTCTCCTTCCTAGCTCGATCGTGGTCACCACTTTTACGACATCCTAACCGTTACGGTGGGAGCTTTCCGGGCCGCGAAATGATGCCACACACATGAGCAGTTTAACCTTCACGCAACCCAAAGCTGCTGGAGCTGCGGCTTGTGTTTTAGCACACAGTTCGACCTTTCTGCCACTCTGACCGGCCCCGTTAATGACTTATTAATTAAGTGCAGGGCCCGGATCGGGTGTGCGTTGTACGAAAATGCACCCTCGAGAGAGTGAGAGGTTTGTGCTGTTCGGTTGATTAGTGGAGGAGGAGATGAGATCAACGCTGGCACGATCACGGTAAAGGCGCGAAGCTATAAAAGTGACCGCACAACGCCGCACAACGATCCGAGATGCGCATTCGCAATACCCTTTGTGGTCACACGTGGCCGATTAATGCATCGTCGCCAGCGCATCGCATGAATCAACGATAACGATCCACAACGACACCTTCTAATGCACCTGGTGGCCGCGAAATGGCCACTAAAAAGCCACTCAGCCGCACCGGTCGTTACGCACGGCCATTGCGCTGAAGGTGGTAATGTGCATTCGCGTTGTGAATTCACTGATTAAAAGGTAAATCAGGAGTGCCGCCCGAGAGAGAGAGAGAGAGTGTGGCGAGCGACGAAGATGCAAATATGACAAAACACTCCTCTTCGGTTGGCGGAATGGTCTGGTGACTTGAATGTGCGGTGCTTTGTCCACTTGTAATGGATACTCTGAAGATCGAGGCCGGTCCAGGCGTTCCGGTGCCTTTGGGCCAACACGAACACGTTGCTGTCAAAATGCTTCTCTTCGATGACAAACACAGGCACAGAGAGAGAGAGAGAGCGAGAGAGAGAGAGAGAGAGAGAGAGAGAGAGAGAGAGAGCTGGTGGTAATGATGCCATTCGTATTTGCAAACGCTGACGCGCATCTGTCATCGCATGGGTGCATCGTGGCCAAGACATTCCACTCCAGCGATGAGATAAGGCAGGCTGGCAGGCTGGCAGACGGCACGAGCATCAACGTGGCTGTCAAAGATGCGTACCATCATCCGAGAAACCTCATCGCAGCATCGGCATCAGCATCAGCACCAGCAGCAGCAGCAGCAGCAGCAGCAGCAACTGAAGAGCTTCTGATGTGACAGGCTCCTTCTCCTAGTTTTCCGCAAAACCGATAACCGTCAGGGTCAGGGGGACCCAGGGAGGGGAGCTTGCGGTACCAATCCATCTCTCCACGGTTCGTTGCCGCTTGTTGTGTGCAGTGCAGTGTTTTGACCCAACCAAAGAGGAGAACAAGGGACGAACTGAACGTACCGCACGGACATCGAGCTGATCTTGGTTTGATGTGACCGTCGGTCCGTTGGAATGGGTGGACACAACGGACCGGAATGCATTTGCTAGATGCCTCGTCCAACCTCGTCGGTGCAATGGCAGAGAAAATTATGAAAATTAGCACCGGATTATGAGAAAACATTGGCGATAAGCGATCTTGACGAAATCGGAACTCGCAGCGACGCAGGGCAGAACAGGGTGCTCCTCCTCGAACCGTCGGTCCTCGTTCGGTCTTGCGAGCGCATTCGCCGAAGAAGCAAAGGCCCCGGGCGAGGAGGGAAGATAGAGATAACATATTATAACTATTATTGACTTTGACAAGAGTGGTCCGATATGGCCACTGTCATGGCGGCACCGAGAGTCTAGTTCCATCGCAGCAGCAGCAGCAGCAACGGCACAAAAGGCAGAATGGCATCTAGGAACCATTGAAAGCCGCGCGGAATGGTTGCTACGAGAACAACAGCCCCCGGAGCAGGCCAAACCAAACCAAACCAAGTAGGCCTCCAGGACGGCGGGGCGCGATACGCGACGTCAAGGTTGACCACCGCGATCGTGGCCGGTGGATTGCATAAGTAAAGCGAATAAATTATTCATGTCGACACGTAAAAGGACCGCAAGAGGATGATGCACCTCAGGCGCGGCGTGCGCACACACAGTTGGTTGCAGCTAATGTGAGCATCATCATGATGATGATGATGATGCCGATGATTCCTTCTCCTAATATCACGCATCGTTGACAACTGGGAGTGATCGAGAGCAGCAAGAGGAAGGCTCGCGTCACAGAGGGTGAAGAATTTTCCGATTTTTCGCTTTGCGTTACACGTTGCGTTGTGATGGTGCGCCAGTCCGACGGTCAGTGTCAGTGGCCAGCGCCAGATGTTGTGACGGCAGAATCCGAACGAAGGATAATGATCTTCAAACCGACGCAGTGCGAGTGCGTGCGTGTTGAGTGCGTTCCTTCAGGGTGTGCAGGTGTGGCTTATGAGTCAACATGAAGTCTCTCTCTCTCTCTCTCTCTCTCTGTTTTGGTCTTGGTCGTTTCAAAACCAACGAATGGTTACACGGTAGAAGGAGTTACCAAAGTAAGACGCCTCGAGGGATTGAACGCTTCCCAAAATCGTGATCTACCACCGCTCCTCATCTCCACGGAATGCTATTGCATCATCACTCCCTGGCAAGCTAAACGATCGCACCAAGGAAGGACTCGCGTTGCATTTGCAATCCGGCTGGCCAGTCGGCCCATCGGCCTCGTCTCACGCGCGCACCACACTCACAGCTGGTGTGTTGGCCAGGCCAGTTTCATCAGCATCATCAGCGATCGCTGGAGGGCCACCAGACGGCCGGCCAAGATGAGGTCTGCTGCTGACCAGATCGTGTTGACCTGCTGACAGGACAATTCGCGATTCATCTGCGCACAAAATGAACCCACCACCAACCACCTGGCGACCAACCTGGCGACACCTAATGTGTGAAACGTTTCACACCCAGCTCTCGGTCTGGTCTGACTTGGCTGACTGGGGGGGGGGTGGTCAGGGCATGCCCATCGGCCACGATCGGGCGATCGTGCCACGTCACGCAAGGGTGCGAAAACAGAATTAGATTTCGGTTTTCAATTAAAAACCCAAGCCAAGTTGACCATATTTTCCATTAATTCTTGGCCACGATCTTGGTGAGTGCCTGGGGCCCCCCTCCGGACGGATGAAGGCTAGAAGGTGGTGATCATCATGCAAGCGGTGTGCGCAGAATGGTCGGTGCATGCCATTTGGTTTAGCAAATCGAATCTGGACAATCTGGTTGCTTGGTTGCTGTGCTGTACCGCCCGTCGGCCACATGATTCCTTGGATCCCTCGGCTTCGGATCGTGTTTTGTGCAAAAGCCGCGCGTCCGTCAAAAGCACGGGGGGGTGCGAATCCGGAACCCTCGGAATCCCTGAACTCGGCCCTCGTGTTAATGCCCGAGAAGATCAAAACTTCCGCAGCGACAGCGTGACGATGGTGTGGCCACTCGTTCGCTTGTTGTCGCTGGTTGTCGCTGGCGAGGGAAATAGGTTGATGGGTCCCCCCCCTTTTAGGTCCTCCACTCCGTGGTGGTGATGGGCCGTAAGGTGGGCCTGGGCGTAAAAGCCAATTGACATAAATCCAAACATAAATCAACCTCCAGCACCATCACCAACAGCAGCAGCCAGCGTCGTCAGCAGCAGCAGCAGCAGCAGCAGCAGCAACCACAACACGAACCGAGCAAACCGACAGTGGGTGATTGGACGTGATCGTGAGTAATATTTCATAACAGATAGACGCACACACCCGCAACCCATTCCCCTCCCCCCCTGGGTGGTACGTTCTTCCTTTTCAGCGTGAGAGAAGGTGTCGACGCTTCTCGTTCGCTACTTTCCGGACCCCGGAGCTCCCGAGAGGTCCGGTACTGCGAGGCTGGTGCTCTGGTGGGAAGATCGAGGCTCTGGGATCACTGTCTGCTGCCTGGTGGTTGACAAGCGGCACCAGTGTTCTCACAGGCTAGAACATTCAATTTACATTCCACAACACCGCAGAACGGGTGCGATCTACGGCCCGGAACGGATCGAACGATGAATGATGATGATGACGGTGACGGCGATGGTGATGATCGTGGATTAAGGAATCCGTCGATCGGTTTCTGGTTTTCTCTGGGAATCGCTTCATCTCAATGGTCATGTCTAGTAATTCCGCGAATGATCATGATGCTACCGATGAGTTTTACAAGCAATTCCGGCCAATTTTTGCTGCTTTTTGGGTCGCAATCACGAGAGAAAGACAAAAGACTTCAACGCGCCAACGCTCCACAGACAACCGGCGACGAACCCGGAGGTGGTGGGTTATTTGTAACATTAAAGCTGTTGTTTCGTTTACCAAGATAAAGCTTTCACCCCCATCAAAAAAAAAAAAAAATACCGGCCCACGGCCCACGGCCCCTGGTTCCCGGTACACCGGTACGACACGACACGCACTCCCATTAAGCCGGCGAGCGAACCACAGAACGATGGCGAAAGATAAATCGTAAAATTGATTTCTGGAAATGGCGTATAGCAGCTATCTGCATTCGTTCCTTCTGCGCGTTCCATTTGGCGTGGTTGGGATAACGTGGCCTCGGAAAGGGGGGAGGGGAGGAGGGGGCGCATCCTTTCAAGATACACTAATTTACAAGTTTGGTCCTTTTTTGTGCAGAGACAGACAGAGCCTGGCCTGGCTTCAGGACAGAGGTGCAACAGCAGCCGGAGCAGCAAATGCGTTGATGCTGATGGTGCTGGCACTCCCAAGGACCACACTGAGGGAGCAGCACACGGAACGGAACGGAGGAATCGAGCAAACGCCACACCACGCCACGGCACGGCACGGGATTGTCATAAATTTCGGGTGGAAAGTAAATATTCTTCATCTCGCACTTCGACGTCAGTGGTAATTATACGCCCGGCATATGTGCGTGATTTATTTGGCATGATAATCCTTCCGGCTGCGGCCTCCCGTGCTCGCGCTCTCCCTCTCTCTCTGCGCAGCATCCCACAAAAGGCTAACGGGCCCGGGGCTGCGGTGGTGGTGGCGGCCAAGAACCGCGCGGCGAGAACTGCAGTCGCAGTCGGACGAAGGGCGAAGAGCGAAATGTCGAAGACGCGCGAAAGATATTTTCGGTAATTTATGTGTCCGTTAGTGTGGTGCCGGAGCTGCTGTCAGCCTTGGTCCGCCACCAAAAATTGCATTTGCTCGCGGTGGCGTATGGCGTTCGCCAGATTAGCTTGCAACCTCCTTTGGGAAGAAACCTGAGACCGTCTCCCTATGGACGGTCCTGTCGAAGGACCGCAATAATCGATAACAGTGCATGGAGGCCATTGCACCGTTACCACCGTTACCGGGGGAGGGAAAACTTGTTGAAAGACCCTCCGATCTTCCCTCTCCTGCCGATCCCGGAATTTCAGGGTTAATTTTTATGAAAATTTAATAACCTCAAAGCCAACGAACGTGGCCTCGACTGAGCGCGAGAGAGAGCGTGAGAAGGTCGTCAGGACAGCTAACAACCTCGCAGACAACGATGACGACGACGCAATATCATCCGCTAGCGATCGACGTGGTGATTTCGGCGAGGCGTTGCTACCGCTTTTGATTATCTTTTGGAAGCCGGAGTGGCTCGGTGGCCAGGGAGCGACACTTTTTTTTTGGTCAGACTTTTTCGGTGGTGCCCACGGTTGGTTTGGTTAGATTAATGATCCGGTGGCCAAATGGAGCAACAAACAAGCAGTGGTGATCGTGAATCATCGGGTGGAGAAGGATGAGGAGTGAAGTGAAGCGAAGCAAAAGCGAAATGTCGTCTTGTCCCGGCTCCGGTGTGTCCTTGTCGTTCCTGGACGGATGACGAATCGAGCGGAGTGGCGTTCAACGAACCACGGCGAGGCTGGGATCATTATCGTATCGCGCCGAAAAACACACGACGAGTGGACGACCTGCGAAAGGTCGAATTCGCGATTATCGCACCCGGCGGACAAGGACCACGGGACCAGGCCGTGACACTCATTATCGCTCGCGTTTGCTTTATGGAACTAGTGTCCGGAGATTGTAGAGAGGAGGAGGCAGAGAATGAAATGAATTTCATAATTTAATCCCAAACGGAAGACGCCAGGGCGCTGTTTGCACGAAACACGAAAGATTAGTGGCCAAATGGTGGTGGTGTTGTTGAGGTGTGAAAGGCCCAATCGGAGGACACAAGACTGGCTGGCAACACATGCACACGCGGATGCGGATAACTTTCGCTTACCTAACGCAGTTGCATCGTCAGCAGCGGAGCCAAAACGGCCAATGCAGCATCGCGCACCTGGCGTGCACCTGGCGCGCGAAGAATCTCCGCGTCCACTGGCACCCATTATGAGTCCCAAGTGCCTCTCCCATCGCTCCCGGGGGGCCGAGTGCTGCGCGCGTCCAACGCTTTGTGTGCCAATGCGAAATGGCAAACAGTCACCGTGTCCGCGCCCGCCACTGCGAAGGCGTCGAAGCGTAATGGCCTTCGCCTGCCAAATGCCAATTGATCACGGAACGGCGATAGGGGAACCCGCAGTGAGTCTCGAGCGGGTGTTACGCAGCTACCACCCGGGCACACACCCAGGGGGGGGAGGGGGGGGACAGGGCACGGTCCGTAGCGCAACATAGAAACTAGAAATACCACCCACCAAGCACCACGGCTGCGAGGCCGAGGCCGCGCCCCTTCTTTCGTTGGCCCTTCTTTGCGCCCAGCAAGCAGCAACAACGGGTGTAACGGGTTTTTCTTCGGTTCAGATTTTCTTGCATTTTCTGTGCACTTCCCTTTTGGATGATCTTTTCCCGTGATCGGCGCGCTGCCTCACACTCTTCGCTTCGCTTCTTCTTCTTCTTTTTTGCTTCTCCCACGATCGCTCCGAAGAATCCAGCGACATAAACGCATATTGCGCATTAAAAAGCATAATTCTTTCTTGTCTTTCCTTCCTCTCTCCATCTCTCGAGCGGACCATAATGCACGCACAAGTACTCCACACCCCAGGAGCCGTCACTAGAGTACTAGAAGGAGGAGCAGGAGAAGAAAGAACAGGAGGTATCTCTATCTAATGGGTCTTAATTAACTGTTTGTTTTACAATCGACCAGACCTCCGGTTCTATCCCGCTGAGATCCACTCCGATGCTCCGTTGCGTAATGCATTCCGGCGCCGCAGCCACGGCGATCCATCGCTAACATCGGCTGCATGATCATAACTAATTCCGTAATAGCTTCCATCCTTTTTCGTGTAATGTGTGGCTTCACCTCCAGCAGCAGCACTGATCGTTGTACCAATTTGCACTACAACGAACCTGGGGGAGAGAGAGTCAAGCACCTGGAGCGACGGCACGCATGGTGTGACCGTGGTCCGATGATTGAACGATCGCAAATTGGAGAACCACGGGACCGTAAAGAGGTGCTCCAAAACCAAAGAGACCGAAAACCGCTTTCAATCGGAGTGATGCCGTAATGCTTCAAAGCGAACTCTTTGTCGCTTCCAAAAGGTCCTGTCTTTGCTGTGGATCTGCGGAGGTCCCAAAGAATTCCCATAATCCACCCTTGGTGCCCAAAAAAAAAACAAGCGACAAAAAAACAAAGCGGAAAAGCAGAGAGAAGTCGCTGTTCTTTGTCGTCGTTGGGACTACATGAGCCCCATTTGCACTTTGGCTTCGTTCACAAATTATGCCAAGCCGCCAGTCAGCCAGCCAGCGAAGAAGTCCACCGGGACGCTAATGTTTGCGCTTCCACCGCCCACCTCAAAACTTCCAATCGAGGACCACCACCACCACCACCACTACTGGGGACTCTGAGAGGTGAAATTCGTGATTTATAAACAATTCAGCAGTGGCGACGGTGGCGACGGTGGCGACGATGTAGTTGCCGTGGCATTGTGTAGGGAATTTTAGCTGGAATCCTGATTCCCGGTTCTCGAGGGAGCACCGGGCGGGAAGGTAGGTTGGTCAAAGTCACGCAGAATGGTACAGGATCGTGGCGGAACACGAAAAACTCCCTCCACCGAGAGCCCGAAATTGTTGCCTCGCGAAGTGCGTACGAGCACAGCAGATGGTCCGGTCGAGGAAAGGAACTTAAAAGGGGAGTTAGGGAAGGTGGGAGGGAGAGAGAGAGAGGAGGATAAGGATAATCGCTTTTCAATGCATAATTTCCCCATTTTTGGAATGTGCAGCAAACTTCATGCACCGTGCACTTGGATGGTTGGTAACTTCAGCAAACAACTCGCTGTTTGGCCGTTGGTATTTTCTCTCTCTCTCTCTCTCTCTCTCTCTCTCTCGCTCTCCCTCTTTTTTGGAATTCGTTGGACTGCGTTGTGGCATAAATTCCTTCGATAAACAATTGCCTTGCTGGTCGAGTAATGTTCTGAGATGACACAGAAAGAAAGAGAGAGAGCGAGAGAGAGAGAGAGCGCGTAGAACGTGGGCTTAATGCGACGATCGATCGATCTTTGGCTTTGGGGTAGGATGTGCTGGCACAGATTGTGGAGTCCCTCCTCCTCCCCACACGAAACGAAATCAATTCCATCCATCGACCATCGATCCATCCAGTGGCCAATGCTCACTCACTGCGATCGCCACCATGCTGTTCCGCTGAACAGTTTGATCGGTTTTCTAATTCACAGCCACAGCTCATTCCCACCGGGACCGTTCTTCACCTCCAAGGGGCGAGAGCAGAGCAGAGCAACAACAACAACAACAACAACAAGACGGTCCACAGCATGAGCCAGCCAGAATGTCTGGTCAATGTTGCGCGCCAACGGTCCGGGCGGTTCCATTCCGGAGCATTCCTACCGCATTCCCTCCCCCCCCCCCCATTCGGCCATTCCCATGGTCATTCGTTTACTGTTTGCTCAACTGTTGTCGTTGTCGTTGTTGGCGCTCTCGAACGCTCTCTTCTCTCTAGCGTCCCGAAATCATGGCCATGGCGATCGAACAGTAACGATCATCATCAGCATCAACAACAACAACAACAACAACAACACACAACCGCTCGCTAGCTGACTAGCAAGCTAGGAATCTTCAGCGCGGTTGTTGGTTCGTGAAAAATAATAACGAAAGCGATAAATTAAATCAAAATATTCAATTTACATACAAATGGCACGGGAATTAATTTATTCAAATTCATCTGGCAAAATAATAAAAAATAATAATGGCAGTATAATGCTGTCGCATCGCCCCCTCCCTCTCTCCCTCTCTCTCTCCCTGTCTCTCAGCCCGCGTGCCTCGAGCTGGGAGGAACGAAGGAGGTGGGTGGTTTCCCTGCTGCTGTCATCGTAGCATTTTACGATCTCTTCCAGCAAATAGTCGAAGATGGTCGTAGCATGGTCGTTGGCGGTTCGACTGCCAGGCGATGATGGTGATGATGATGATGATGATGGTGGTGATGGGTTGCGCCCAGTAGAACCGTACACTTGCCGTCGGGAAGACTGGTGATGACGATTGTCGCGGAACAGGAACCATGGAGCTCCATATTGTTCTGCGGCCCTTGTTGTGAAGCATTTATGCACATTTTAACAAAGGCTCAGCGAGCTTAAATTGATTTTGAAAATAATAGTCTTGGGGTAGAATATCTTACGGAGTTTAACGATTTATCGTTAGCTATTAACGCTTCATTACATGAGACGTTGTAAAGGATGGAAGGTTATAACAATTAGCGAGTGGTAACACTAAGAACAGGGTTTCGTAATAAATCCTTTTTTATCTAGGAAAATTGTTTCTAATAATCTAGTTCTATTTAAAAGAAACTAGTTCTAGTTAAATATTGTAGCAGTAAAGACAAAACTCCTTCTATTCAGAGTGAAATGTTTAACATTTAGTCTAATATTCAACATTGATTACTTTTTCGTCCAGCAATTGCGTGATTAAAACGTTATCATCGGATAAAACATTGACCCAAACCAAATAAACCATTCCTCACATTCCTTATGGGAACACAATTTAATTTCTTTGGATAGCATTTTGTGAAATGATTTTCGTATCTTAAAGTGTCCGAAAATTTATCGATTGATATAAACATTCCTCTTGATCTAGGTTAATGGTCAATTTAATGATCAGTATTGCAGTAGCATAATTGGGCAACGTGTGATTTTGAGCGAAATTTGCAACTTTTTATTGGTAAAAAACGGATTTCTGGTCATCATACATTAACGATCGTTAAAACCTAAACGATCTTGAAGGATCACTACGATCACTGGTGATCGCTAGAGCTCCAAAACTTTCGTTTTAGAGAGTGATCATGATAAGAATCCTCGATTCACGATCATGGCACCATTTCATCGAATTGTTTTATCTCCCATGTTTTCCCTCTCTTTCTCCACCTCACTCACTCGATGTGACGTTAGTGATCGCGATCGCATCAAAAAAAAAACGAACCAATCGAAGATATTTATCCGGCATCGGAATCCTGTGAAAATTTTTGTGCGATCTGGCGCGTTACGTGCGTTAATGAGTATTACCTAATGCACAACGGTAGCCACGGCTCCGGGATCGATCCAGCGCGCGATCTACTAATCGCACCCATCGCTGGCACTCGATGTTTTGCGGAGCCAAAATAGAGCCACCACCGAGTTGGGTGAAACGTTTCGTTTGTGTTCCCGCACTGACACTATCCCGCCCGCCGGGGGCGACCTGGGGATCGACATATTTCGATTTGATCCGATCGCTCGATCGCTAATGGCGCCCGCAGTACCAGCGTACCACAGACACCGACACACCGACTGCCAGAAGGACCCATTAGTTAACACGCTGTGTGCGCCACGCTGTGTGGGACCGCGACCGGGACCTCGGGAGGTTATCGGATAGGATTCATCATCCAAAGCGGTGACATTTCCCCGCGAGAGCGCACGGCCCCGGTGGATTCCGGTCCGGAATGGTTACGCAAATCCACCCACCAGTGGGTACTCTGGGTGCTCATTCACACGACAGCACGATCCGCAACGCGGCGGAGCCCCGAGAGCTTGTGAAACGATTTAGCGGAACCACCGTTCACCAGCAACATTCGAAGCAGCTGTTGTTGTTGTTGTTGCAACCCCCGCTAATCCTCGGCTCGATCTTAACTCGCTGCTGCTGTTGCTGCTGCTGATCCTCGGTCCCAGGAGTCTCGGCCCCAAAGAGTTGAGCTTCAGACACTCGACTACTACTCGACTACCAGGGCGATCGCTTGGTTGGAAGGTGCTAAGGTGGTGCTGGTTGGTTGGTGCTAAGTCGCTTGACTTATGCTGAGTGCATTTACGGAGGAGCCCCGTGGAGGGGGTGGGGCTAATGTGTGATACAATCTCGATGACTCGATCATCGATCTACGCTGAGAGTGGCCGAAGTGAAGCGGGGGTGGAATGGGAGATCGTAAAAATCTGGAGCCCCTCGAGGTCCTCGTTCGTTCGTTCGTTCGGAGTTCGAAGCGATCGATCCTCCTCCGCGTGGTGGTTTACGTGTTTCTTTGGCAACCGGCCGATCCCTGGGAGATGCCGCTGAAATCGATTCGAGCGATCCCACCACCAGACCCTTCCGCTGGAATGTGTGTCCGCCCGTCCGTCCGTCGACCACCGTGCGCCGTATCTTGATGATGGAAACCAATTCCACAATGTGGGCAATGTGGGCCAGCCGGGTCTAGGCCTTAATTATGCTCACTCTCTCCCACTGCCCCTTAGCGATTTGCCTGCCTGCCTGGCTTGCTGGCTGCCTGCCTTTGTCGCTACCTTTTCGCAGCGGTTGCAGCTTGCGCTTCCTGGTCTTCTCCCCCCGGGGGTCATTATTACTTGGCGATCTTTTAAACCACGAACCAAGAAAAAAACAACTCCTCTCCTGCCGGGGACTGTGGCATATCAGTGGCATCTAATACCATCCCTTTGGCCCTGGCCTCGCAGTCCCCACGCCCCCCCCCCCCCCCCCCCCCCCGGTGTGCATATTGTTTCGATCGTGTTATTAACATTATCTGCGCGCGATGCGATTAACATTTCAACTGCTCGCCAGCTCACCGTTCGCTTTCCTGCTGCGCACCGGCACCAGCCCTACATGTGGCCGGTAATTGGCACATTATTATCGAAACGATCGAGCTAAGCCGGTCGCGTAAAGCGACGAATCGTTCTTGTGCGTCCAACCCCACCGTGTACCCCCTCGTCCGTGGTGTCAAATTATGGTGTCGTTGGAAGACCGGGCAGGTGACTGTGTGTGTGCGCAGACACACATACGGAATTGCTGTACGATCGTTCCCTTCATCGTCCTCTTTGAATCGAGCACTGCACCGCACCCGAACGATCGTTGGAAGATGAAGTAAGGACGTGCCTCGTGTTTGTGTGTCTCATTGGATCGTGGATCGCGGAGGCGCTAGATCGCGGTGAGAACTCACCCCTAGCCACCACCCTCCCGTGCGACGATCGATCGATCGAGCGGTGTTTGCTTGCGCTCGCTGGTAAGTCGCTTGCGTAACATGCATAACATGGTGCCGCGCCACAAGAGACAGCCAGCGATCGCGCACAGTGTGAACATCGATTTTGAATGTTCCTTTCCTGGGCTTCGGCAAAGTACTTTGGCGTTAACGCCACGTAACGCATTCCATCATCATCATCATCATCATCATCATCGTCGCGATCACCACGAGATCGAGATGGGACATGGGGATGTTTTGCCCAAATCACAAACACGCGCACGCAAATGTACGTAAGCCATTTAATGGTTTTGGTCAGCAACGGAGAGAGAGAAAGAGAGGGCAGCTTGTTAGTTTAGCATCTCGTGGACACCGTGAACGAAACTCACGAAACTGACCGGACGATCGGCGGGGGAAAGTGTCACCCAAAGGCTCGGTGGCCGCTGGCCGACCGGGTCGATTCCAAACGTGACAAAACCGTTTATTTTGCCTACTGACCCCGGCCCCGCCGGGGACCCCAGGGACTAGAAATCATCGCCGTACTTAACTTTTACGATTATGACTCTTTGCCGTGGACGAAGCGATAGAGAGAAAGAGAGAAGCATCACAAGCGGTCAGCGTCGTCAGTGGAGTAGTTCGCCATCGATCGCCAGTTTACGATGTCGGTTGCGAGAGGAGGGGCAGCCAGTGCGGCAGTGGCACTCGCAGTGACATGCCGGTGAGGTGGCGGTGCTGCTGCTGCTGCTGGTGTGGAGCAGCACAATTTATGTCTCTATTCGTGCCGCGATCGCTTGGTCCCAGGGAAAGCCAGGTGAGCGTCCATCGTGAATCACCGTGAACCAACCGACCGACTGGTGATCCCTCTCAAACGAACCAAAGCGAGGCGAGTATCGAGTTGAACACGAATGTGCGTAGGTCGTGCGCATCTTAATGCGTGACTGTGTTTGTGTGGTGGAAGGATTTCTTTAAGAAAAAGTTATGACCACGTCGACGAAATGGCGAACGAAATGAAATGCAAAAAAAAAACAAACGTTAAATTGTCGCCAAATGGTCGCCGACCGTGTCATAAGCGTCATCCAGCTTTCAGTAATGCAATTGCTCACCATCAATAACCGAGCGCAGGATTCACACCAATTTATCTGCGACGGACTACGCCGCTGCAACGAACTTTATCCTTTTTCTTTCTCAATTCCCCAAGCGAACGGACGGAATCTCCCACGAATGCACTTCGCCGAGCAGGAGGATGTTTTGAGCAAATTGCATTGTGCGCGAAAAAAAAAATGGCGAAAAAATAAACTCCCCAAAAAGGCCCCCCTTCGAAAAAAGGTACTTCAAAACGATGTTTTGGGGACAGACAAAGCGAAGCGGGGCCACAACGAGGATGAGAAGCTAGGAGGATCGCGGCAGTCCCACCGATGGCCCACGATTAATCAATGTAGCTCCCTGTAGGTGCCTGGTACCTGGTTCCTGGTGGTGCCTTCCTCTGCTTCCTAGCCAGCCAGCCTGCCAGTGGATTGGGAACGTGAACATCACACCTCGACACCCGGGATGGTCTCTGTACGCCTGGGTCAATCCACCGCCCGGATAATAGTGAGGAATTTCACGCTGTTGCTGCTGCTGCTGCCGATGCTGCCGAAGCTGCAACTTTGTTGCACCGCTGCTGCAGCGTCTAAAATCGAATTTATATGTTATTTTCGGTCTCGCCTTCGCGATTTTTTTTGTGCGCGTTTGCAAACGCGGCATCCTTCCTTCCTTCCTGCCTTTCCTTCCGGATCCAAGCTCCCGGGCGGCGTCAGGAATGAGCGATGCGCGTCCATTTCTTTCCTCGCACCGCTCCTCTGCTCCACTCCAATCCGAACGCACAGCAACATGAGACGGTATGGTACCGGCATGCCGCGGCCCCAGCCAAAAAGGCCCATGTTTAAGTTACAACCTTCTTAACGGGCATCAATTCGATAAAGATGCCGCGATCCCGATGCCCGTTCACCTTTACTTTTTTTTAAGAAGCGCGCACGCTCGCGCTTTTTCGCTTATTTTCCACCTCGTCTTTTCTTTCTTCTTCTTCTTCTTATTTTCCATAAATATTCAATTCCTGTGCTGCGCTTAAACCACGGCCACAGCCAGCCAGCCAGCGAGCCAGCCAGCCAAAGGTTTACGATTTCGGGATGAATATTGGAGATTTATTGGGAATTAAGTGCGTGTTCGAGTGCGAGTTAAATACGATGCGCTTCGACGCGTTTCTCGTCGGTTCGGTCCAGCTCGGTCGGCTGGCCGCCCCGTATCGTATTACCTTCATACAATGATCGTCGTTCGTGGGCCAGGAATGAGGGGGTGTGCCCCGTACCACCAAAAATTCCCATTTCCGTTTGCATTGCGTTTTGTGCAGCGCAATCGGGGCCGACCAGCCAGTCAGCCAGCCAGCCAGTTGTTTTCGTTGTTTTCGAACGAAAAATTCTTTAAAAAAAACTGTTGCCCTTGCATTGCATTGCTGGCCGGATTCCCAGCCGTTCCCAGGTTCCGCGAGGAACAGTAAAAGTAGCTTCGCGCCGAACCAAGCCAGTCGGCAATCTCGGAGGATTTTGCGGAACATCAAAGTAAGCCTAGCGTTGTACGATTGTTGCTGCTGTTCCCGGGCGTCAGCGTAGGCTTTGACCGCGACCTCAGACCGGATGTGCAGCTCAGCAGTGGCTGAACGGGAAGAAGAACAAGCCACAAACGGACCAGTGAACCAGAGAAACCACCGGAATCGAATTAGCTTCTCCTGGAGCCCCCGAGAATCTAGTCTCGGAACGTCACCAGGTAATGAGATTGTGTGGTTGTGCGGTTTTCCCCGATTCCACTCTCTGTCTCACAGTCGTTGGTGGTCCTCCCGCCTATTAACCTAGCGCCGTTCAGAATACTGTTTTTTGTGGTTTTTTTCTCCCACCGATCAGCATCATTATTATGTTCCCCTGGGCCCAGGCACCAGGTGGGCTTATGGATGCGGTGCATTACATCATGCTGAAAATTGGATTTCAATCTCCTCTCGATCGTCTCGGGTGAGTTCTCGTGCTGTCTGGTGCTTCGCTACCTAGTTCCAATCAATGGCCGCGAGAAACAAATTTGCGTCACATTCCAGTGTGATGCAGCGACAACAGGTTTGTAGCATTATTCATGTGAACAAATCAACGCACCACCGCCGCGTTGCGAGTGAATTAAAAACCGAGGATGTATGTTTAAAATTCCAATCCGATCACAGCGGCCAACTGCGCAACTCTGCCCAACCAGCGTCAGCGCACCGTAGCGGTTGCGGAAATGCCAAACACCTGCCGCGAACCTGCTGCCTGTCCGCTGCCATCTTCGGTGTGTCTTCGGTTTCCCTCCCGGTGGTTGGATCATCTTAATGGCCGCACACTGTCCGCACAGTGGTGGTTCAGTGATTAAGAGTGCTGGCAGGACGGGGAAGCGACGAGAGCTGCTTGAAGAGCGCAGATCGGAAAACCACTTGCCACGGTGGTGGTGAAATGAATTCCACTCATCAATACCTTCAATGGGGTGGTAAAGTCGGCCTAGTAGAGTCTGAGAGAAAAGGAGAAGAAGACAGAGACCAGTTCGAGACAAGCTTGCAGCTCATGATGCTGTTGCTGCTGTTGTTGCTTCTTCGTCTAGTTATGCTCCGATCCATGCTCTACACTCTGGCACTGTTTCCTGCGCCTAATGATTGCCCTGTTGGAGTTGGTGGCGAGAATGATGACGAAGATGACCGGTATGATGACGGCGTCGTCGTCGTTGTAGTCGATTGGTGCCGTGTGCTGATCATGCCTCATTCCAACAGTCGATCCTGCTCCTGGAGCCGGGTCCGGTACCTTGTTTTAACCATTTCCAGCCCTCTCCCTCTCCCACTTCCCGACGCCCTGTTGCAAGTATCGATATGTTCCATTCCATTCCGTGCGTGGAACTGGCGCAGAAACCAACGCATAACGCATGGTCCTGGTTGCCTGGTCGCCCGGTCTGCTGCTTTTGCAACATTCCACATAAACCCGCTCGTCGGAAATGTGATGATGAGTGGATTAAACGACTCGTGGCGATCGTGATCGCGAGGAGATTTTGTGGAAAATGGACCAGAACGCAAAAACAGCAAAATGATGAATCGAGATCGTTCTTTTTATGTGGTTTATTAAAAAAGATC
>NC_064877.1:24172500-24175000 GCF_943734665.1 Anopheles aquasalis | reverse complement strand
TTCTAGACAAAGCTCGATGCCGCCATTCTCGATGCGCCCCTTCATTGTGCTTCGCTCGCACTGCTCCATCCGAGCCGAGTCCAATTATGGGCGCAATTTACATACCCAGAAGCCAGCCAGGGAGGCAGCGGTCTTAACTCGAGGAAAGCGAGGCTGGACGCAACATAGTTGTCGAACGAATGGCAAAGGAAGCCTGGACCGTTGCCATGGTCGCATGGAGAAGCTCCGTACGGTAACTACAAATTATCGACGCGACCTGGCCTGCCTATAAGGAAGCGCGGATGGTCTTTGCATGCGCGCTATGCTCCAGCATCGACGAGGAACACGCAGCATGGCATCTGGAGCCGATGAATGGCCGATCCGATTTTCCGGCATACCACGGTTGCGTCACTGCGATCGGAACTAGATTCGAGCGAGCGTGCGCGCTATATTTCACTGGGCCTGTCAAAATATCAACACCACCAGCAGCAGCAGAAGCAGGTCTCGGTAGTAGAGTTACACGCTACACAAGCGCAAGATGCCGGATGCTTGCACAGTCACATCGTGCTGGAGAGTTTTGTCTGATTTCTCCTGGCGCGAACCTGCCGGCCACGGTACTGGTCTCGCTGGCAGCTTCCGGCTCAAAAGTGTGGCCTCAGGGCCTGTGTGGACGACGTTCACACCTAAACGCACCGTTGGGACCACACCGGAGACGCTGAGACGATTTTATGTAACTTCTGCCCGTAGCAGGTGCCTACCAGGACTTACGAGGGTTGCTTCATCGCCGTACCTCATACCGCAAGCTATCGGCCTGCCTACCGGTCCCTAATGAATACGAATGAGGCGCTCGCGCACGCTAAATACCAAATTCCAACTCCCACCTAACCCGCACAAAAAAATGCGACAAACGGTCTCGTCTATCTTGGCGATGCTTCATTAAATCATGTCGCCTACCCCTCGCTACACACTTGTTGTGCGTGCGTGGATCTGTGGCCCTTTTTGGAAGCTCCCCCCGCCCTCTTCCCCCTCAGATCAACTCCAGAACGATGTCGTTTCGCGTAATCTATGTCATCCATTTAGCGCAATCAACCGAAATCACCCATAAACTAAATCAAAATTCCAGTTCCAGTCCACCACGGAGCAGCAGCAGCAGAAGAAGAAGAAGAAGAAGCCAACCACACATACACAGCCGTGTGGTTGACACGACGTTGGGCATTTTTTGGGGAAGGCGATTCCGTGTTCCCCTTGGTCCGTGGTCCGTGTTTGCGACCAATCAGTGGATCAACGGAACGAAAACGAATATGGCATCCGACCGGTGCGGTGGTCGCGAGCATCCTTTCACCGCGGTATCGCCCGGGTGTGTGCGCGCGCTCGCCCGCATATCAGAATCCCTGCCCTGGCCACGGTCTGTGGTTTCCACACAGACCTCATTTGCATTATGCAGATGAGGCACACCTCTTTTCTCACCCGCCAGAAGCACCACGGAGCAGCAGAAGGAGCGGTAGAAGAAGAGCGTTGGAATGATCTTCGGGGAGAATTTTCGGGAGAGGTTTTTCGGTCAAGGTGTGTGCGTGTCACGCGGTGACAGGTCCCCCCCCCCCCCGCCCGCGAGATCCGTATCGTCAATCATCACCATCGTTTGTGTCGCACCAAAAACCATCACCCCATCACGGACGCGATCACCACCAAAAACCAGGAACTGGGTTGAAGGGGAAGTGATGGGTAATGCGAGCGACGCAAGGATTGGTCGTAGGTGCGCTCCGCTGCCCCTGATAAACCAAACAAGGCAGGATCCTAATTTGAAGCTCGCGGCCACAACGACAAGTCGCAGAAATGAATGCTCAAATCGAGCTCACTCGTCGACAAGGAATCCGTGGCTGGAACTTAAGTCCCTGTTTTGAGGAGGGCGGATTTGGAGTGCGGCTGCGCCTCGAAAAAACAAAACAAATGCTCCCATTAGCTGGCTCCTACCGCTGCCTGCCTGCCGGTTCAATCGTTTGATTTATGTGCGGCTCCAGTTGTCGAGTTGTGTCGCGGTGGCGATCGTGGCGAATGATCCCACCGGCCCACCACCCCAGACCGAGAGGAGATCGATATCACCAATTGCTGCTTCTCCCATATTTGCGCCCAGAAAACACGACACAACGCACAGGGACACGGGGGTGCGCGCGAGGGTCGGGGCGTCAAAGGTTGCGAACGCATGTTAGGCAGCAACGAGCAACGGCCGCAACCACCTACAACGTGCACGCTCACGCGACATCCATTCACGGTGGTGGATCGAACGGAACAGAAATCCCTACCCTCGCCTTCTCCTTATCATCCGTGTCGCCTTTTTCGTGTCGAGTGCGGGGCCACGACACGAAATTCGGCTCGATGTGAGGTTCTCGTCTTGCTTTGCGATGCTCCGCTCCGTTCCTGCGAAGCGAAACGCTGGAAATGCGCGAACCACGCGCGTTAAGCCTAATGAAACATGAAATGAATTAATTATTTCATTAAAAACCAGTCACCAATATATCAGCCA
>NC_064877.1:24127500-24162500 GCF_943734665.1 Anopheles aquasalis | reverse complement strand
CTTACCACGAGCGATGCTAGGCTGGGCCACTTTTTTGGTGAAATACTGTTCTACTAATTTTGTTTTTCGGCGTAGAAGAGATTTTGCAACCAATTGTGTTTTTTTTTTTGGTTTGTATGTCAGCAAGAGAAGAGTTGGAATATTTTAAAAAAAAGTTCCATAAAAAATGCTTCGTTTACATAAATTATGTTGGCAATATCCCTTTACCATTTTACTTTATAATTTACATGCTTTTCGAATACTACAAGCTGTCATAAACAGTACAGCTTGCATCTTGATCCCTGAAATAGACTTTAACTAAGATTTAGATTAATAAACCATATCGATTTGTGAGCTGAATATTTCTTTTAAATCCACTGATCCAATCCACTAATTGTAATCAGATAACTTTAGAAATCATGTGTCTAATAATTAAGTTTCGAACCTTGAGAAATACCAGAATTTAGCGTTAAATTTGATTAAAAATAATCATTTTCAAATTCGACACACCGCTGTTACATTGGTACTAATGGAGAATGATATTGAATGTTATCGATGCGGTTAATCTGAGTAGAATGATAAAATGATTCTACTGCATTGTTACAGTACACGTCAACATAATAAATGAAAGATAGGGATATAAAAAAAATTGAAGAGTCAACGGCATAAACAAATGATGAAAAAGAATGGATTTATCACAAACAATAAACATTTAACGAACTAATCTCAGAATTATGTTTGCGAGATGATGTTCACTGATCCTCTGATTGACCATAATTCGAATGCTATACTAAAGAAAAACACCGGATGCCAGAGCTTATCGCTCATTGAAACTAATCAACCTCACGTTGATGCTGGTAGAAATCATATTTCTATCGTTTTCAACCTCATGATAACGGCCACTCACCACCGGTTTCCAACGCATCCAAGATAAGGGAATTGCTTTGATCCGTGGCTTTGCTGGCAACCTGTTCGTCACGAAAAGAGCCTCTAAAGCCCTATAGTCCGTGCAACCGCATTCCTCTCTAGCCCGTTTCCTATATTCCGCCCAGTAATGAGGCATAAATTTCGAATTAATTTGCAGTCATCACGCGCTGAATCTGCCGCTAAAACGGGGCTGAAAGCTCCTGATTTGGTCGCTAGACTCCTCGTAAGAGGAGGAATATGATCACGCGGTGAAGGAAAAGAAATGGTCCGCACTGTTTATGGCCTGCGCCTCGAACGCACCAGGCTCTAAGGGTGTGTAATTGGAAGATCTCAACGAGCGCCTAGGCGGTGGCCATCGCTATCGATCGCGACGCCATTATCGATCATCAAGCGATTCGAAAATCACGTGACGTGATTGGTGATCTCGATCGAGCGCGCTGCCTAACTGGCCACCCCGGATGTGCTTTCACTTCATGTCTCCATTGCTTCGCGACGGCGTACGAGACCTCCTCCTTGGCTCCATGTCAGTAGGTCGATCGGAGTGCGGCGGTTGCGCAGAAGAAGAACCGCAGCATACGAAGCATCATTCATCCCTAGGCCCCAGACCGCACGTCGTAGACGTTCAATGAATCGAAATCTGAATCTAAAACCAACCAACAACTTGTGTCACGACCACGACGGCATACCGCAAAGCTCGCTGCTCACGGATCACCGAGGACTGGAGGCCTGGGGTTAGGGCGTCCTCTGTGGCGATAAACATGCAAGCCAGATTTAATGGAGGAGCAGCACCGCGCGTGCACGTGAGTTATAAAGTAGTTCGTACTGGAGCTCCTTCTGCTCGGCTCGATCGATGGCAAAAGCAGGTCGCCTCACGGAGCGCGTCACCTGTTGCTGCTGCTCCAGGTGCCACGGTGCGTTCCGAGCCATTAGTCCGACACTCTGGGCTGGGCGCCTGCGTGGAATGAACTGGTTGATGCCACTTTATGGCTACGCTGGCAGGAGCGCAAGGTCCGGGTTCTGCGCGGTCTCTGGCGCGAAGGGAAAATGGTTCGTCATACAGGCCGGTTCAGAAATAGTTGTCCATCTTTAAGCCGAGGCCGGTCGGTTACACTGTTAAGGGTAGGGGGCTAAGTGTGGCCATACTAGTTTGTATGCTTTGTGAGTGCGCGCGCACTGAGCATAAGAAAACTCCCATTATTGATGGGCACAAGACATTAATAAGCTCGATTATAAATCGAATCATTGGATTGAGTGTAGCGATGCATTCCTTGATTTCACTTGGTACGAGGGCTTTGCTTTCAATGTAGACTACTTGGATTGAAGCGAGTTTAGAGTTCCATTTTTCGTAGATAGAGTAATTAGTAGATCCATGGAGGCTATGATTCTGAAATGCAATGAGTACTATTTCTGTCATTCTGCTGTTAGTCTTCTGTCAAGCGATCCTCATACGTCAGCAGTTCTAAAGGTAATTTAAATAATAAGCTGCATCCAATTTAACTTTAAAAGGAAACAAAATTCCCTTTTCTTTATGAATTCACTAAAAAATCAGCGAAGAACTTCGTGCTGCTTTGTAGTGTATCTGAAGCCTGATTTGTTTGCGACATTCAATCCCAAACGTTCAGAGAATGATCAGCACACTAACACCAGGTTCACTTTGCGTGGAGCATTTAAACCATTCTTCTACGCTTCCTTGCGAGGACACACCAGATTCCCCCACCCTAATTCCGAGTCCGAAAATTCCGCTTCCTACCAACAAACATTCCTTTGGCGGCCGCGAGTCCCGAGACCAATTGTCCCGGAGGCAAATTAACGAACACCGTCCTCAACCCGTTGCTCGTTGGTGTTCACAGCTCGGTGCCCGGCTCGGCTCGGCTAATAAACTATCCGGTAAATTATCGAGCCCGAAAAATGCACGCCTTCTGATCCTTTCGCCGGCGATCGATTCGGCCCAGCGTGGCGGGATCGTGCGCGGGATTAACATTTTTTCCCCCAAAGAGCCAAACATGCCTTCGTCGTGGTTCCGTGGGGACAATGTTGGCCCGAGAAATCGTTCTTCGTGCGTTTATGTGTCACAGAGAGAGAGAGAGAGAGAGAGAGAGAGAGAGGGAACGGGTGTGTGGTGGGCTGGCTGCAAATGGGATGACTTTATCTCTAGCAAATTATACGTCTTTTGGGTGCGAAGGGAAAGAACGCAGCATGCGGTGAGAGATGAGAACGGGGTAGATCGGGTTGATGTTGACATGAAGGCTGGATATTTGCGACGCAGCGCACCGCACCGCAGCTCCGAGCGCGGATCTCGGGGATCTCAGGTTTTTAATATATTCCCTTTAGCCAACGATGCAACGTTGCATAGAACAGCGCGCGAGAACCAGAGAGAGAAAACAATGAAAATTCTTTTCCCCCCCGGTTTCCTGGGGAACGTTGGTCTGGCAGTGGGCGTGGAGTGGAGCGGTGAACGCAGAAGAATTCCCCTTTCGCCCCGTGGCTCTGTGTTAATCGGTCTCTCTCTCCCTCTCGAGGGTGGAGTGGGGTGGAGTTGCCCACGATCGCCATACACAATACCACCAACCGAACACCACCTCGCACGCCAGAGTGCCAAGCGCTGCCAGGGAGTGCGGAGAGTGTTGGCCGTGGCCAACCAGCCGGCCAACAACCAACCAGCGAGCGAGTCGCGAGAGGAAAACGGAAAACCGGGAAGAGGTTGGAAACGGGGGTAATAATAGTTATAAAATTTAAGTACCACCGGCCAGTGTCTCACATATCCTCTCCGTGGCTCTCGTCTTGTTCGTTCCGGACTAGAGAAACCCGGGGCGGGGAGTCGACACCGGGGGGGGGGGGGGGGGGGGGGGGAGCGTTTTTGGCCGGAGCATAAATTACCATCGAGACTGGGTACCGGGCCCGGTCGACGGTCGAGACAAGCGAGGTGCTAGGCCGGCACATTATCGCGTGGCCGAAGAATCGCTCGGCAGCCCTGCGGGTAGGTCGACTGTTCGCTCGCTCGATTGCTCGATCGCTGGTCAAGCTGTGGCTGAGAACCGGGATTTAGCGTAAATTCGCTCATCCCCATCGCCAGGTGCGTGGTGTGCACGATCATGATCTTTCTCTCTCTCTCTCTCTCTCTCTCTCCCACTCTCTGTCGATCACGAACAACGCATCATCAGCGCCAACGAGAGTTGTAGACAAAGTGATGCGCTCGAGAGAACGAAGAACTGAAGATACTGGACCTAGCAGCAGCAGCAGCAGCAGCAGCAGCAACAGAACCGGAGCTACTCTCGCACTCACCTTTGCCTTGCTCACCATCTTCTCCTCTTCCACCTTCTGCACCTCGCTCGGGAAGGGCAATGGAATGTTGCAAGTGCAAGTCCGGGCCGGTCCGCGGCGGTAGATTTGTTTGGAATGCATATCTCAATATTACGGCATGATGTCATTAAAATGTTTGCTCTGCACATGTGACGGCCCATACCATGGCCAGCAACTGGCCAGCGATGGGCCTAGCTGGGAGGGAAATATTATGCTCTCACTTGTCGGACTTAATTAAATCAAAAGCTCTTCGAGCACCGACTCTGCGACTCTGAGTGACTCTGATCCTGTCGGTGATGTCTGTGCGCGCGCGCGCGTTCGCGATCGCACCCCATTTTGCCTGCAAGTGCTGGAAGGGACCGGAGACGGAACGGAACAGGTTTGAAGACCATAGTAGACGGCTAGTTCCAGCCGGTGGCATCTGCGTCAATGTGCAACTGGATGAGGTGCCACGGCCACGGCCACGACCACAAGACACACAACAAAGGTTGCCCACAATGTCCACCAGGAATCTCGTCGCATGGCGATTGCGATCGCGATCGCTAATGATTTTAGCATAAGCAAACGGTCGCTCACTGTGTGTCTGGCCGGTTCTCGGTCCTCAAGCAGATCCCCGACGAGGATAAGGGTGGTCCATGACCATGATTAGTGGCTGGTGAGGCGGTGGAGGGAAGGAGAAGAGCAGGGAGAGCGTTCTTCCAGTACGGTTTTCATCACCAGGGCGCGCGAGCGATCTAGCGGTTGACAAAGTCCCGTATCTTCATGTCAGCTTGGGTCTTGGGTGCAGCTCTCGTGAGAGTTGGCTTCCGATCGTGCTGCCAGCATCCAGTTCGATCTACACCTGTCTTCGAATGATCTTGGCACATCTCCGCTCTCTCTCTCTCTTTCTGACAATTAACAGCATAAAAGCATAATTTTCACCTTCGCACCAACGCACGTCAAGCACGCGCGCCAGTTAGCATTAGCTGGCCACCGACCGACACCGTCTCGTGCTCTATGGCGAGACGAACCTGACGATCGTTGGCCACCTTTCTGGGGGGGTGCTAATGAGCGAGAAAGCGGTTCTAATTCGCGCACAAACACAGGCACAGGGGCGTGTGTGCTCCTACTCCAAGCACCAGACGACGAACACGATCATAATGGATCCATTCTGGTTCTGGTCGGTTCTGGTCGACATCTCCCCCGGTGAAGGCGTGCGGTTTTGATTAGTTGTCACGCTGCGTTCTTCACCCCCTCTCCCGGGAGAGTCCACAATGGACACGGACACGGTCGCACCGAAAACTGTCGAAGCCAATCAATCAACGGTCGCCGGTGATCGCTCGCGGTTTGAAAAGTGGTTTCAACGTGACACCTCCCTCGCGTCCTCGCGAGTTTGGGAGTCGGAGTCTTGTCTCCTGATCAGTCCGGTCATGTTAAATTGGATCAGAGATAACTTCAGCGTGTTCCGTGGTACACAAGACAGAGAGCGAGAGAGAGAGAGAGAGAGAACGAGTGAGCACCGACTCCGAGTGATCGAGACCGGTGATCGAGGCGCAAAAGGTGTGAAGGATGGAAATGTATAAAAACAGGAAATCTAACAGATCAATAACCAGAAACGGCACCAGTTCGGTGGTCAGTGTTTTTTTCTTCTTTTGACATTCTCCTCCCGGTTTGGTTCTCGTTCGCTTTCGTCTCCTCTCTTCGACCTTCCACGGGCACGGATCTGGCCCTTAACCCCTACTCGAGCAACGAATAACGGCGCCGCGGGAACGGGGCTAATGACAACCGTCGGAAGGTCGGTCCGAGCTCATTTCCGATTTCGAATTCGATCGATCGATCGACGGCGAGTTGCGAAAGTTCGAGAGATCGCGCGATCTTGATTACGATTCGCACAACAGATCGATGGAGATCGCGGCCCAAGCAGCAGAAGCTGTCCTTCCTGTCCTTCGATCTTCCCCTCTCTGTTTTTGGTCGACGGATATCCTCACGGATCGTGACGTGGGACTCGTGCCGGACGTCTCGTGCATCGCACGCTGAACACGGACATAGGCGACGATCGGGTCTAACGAGTCTCTTCCGGTTCTCTTCTCCGGGCCAAAAAAAAAACACCATCGGACATTCCACGAAGGTGTTCGATTAGCGAGGCGAATCCGAGACCCCAAACCAAACCAAAAGGCACCCCGACCTTCGGAGAGGGGCGTAGGAACTTAGCAGAACCCGTAGTGGTGGTGGTGATGGTGGTAGTGGCGCCGATCAACCATAAATCCCCTCGATCGTGCCGCTAGACCGAGCTTCCACGAAATCCCGGCCCAGCCCATCCCGCGGGGGGGTCAATGAGCATCAGAAAGAGTCTAGAACGATAACGAACTTCGGTCGGACCCCAAAGCAATTCGTGAATTTTCGGTCAAAAGGCTCGAGAGTGGTGATCGCGAAACAAATAACTCTTTTTTTTTTCTCGTGGTGATCGCCTTCTGGTCTGGCTTCTCTGGGTCGTCGTGTGAATAGAACCGTCGTCCGGACGACGTCGCGATAGACCGCGAGATGATAAAGAGATTAAAACGATATTTATGGAAAATGGGATCGATTTATCAAGCCGGCCTTCGGGTGTGGTGGTGGTGGTGGTGGTGGCGTTCGAAGGTGCGATCGATCCGTCGTTCCGTCGGACGGACCCACTGGATCCGTCCTGAGTTTGTTCTTTTCTCCCTCCTTTTTTTTTTTTTGGTTTCCAACTTTTGATCAACAAATTGTGACCGCGATCGTCGGTTAGAGGACGATGAAGGCATTCGTTGGCTGTTTGTTTCGTCGTTGGCTCCTCCAATCGCCTTGGGATACGTTGAAATATGACGCAGTTCTGCTAATCTATGGCCCTAGACCGGACACACCGACGCCACCGACGCGATCGAAGGGGCCTATCTATGCATGTTTATGATCCGCAGCCGATGCCGCCGCCAGAACTGCTTGCTGGCTAGACGACGATCGCGATCGCACCAATTGCGACAGGGGGGCTTAATGGAGATGAAGGCGAAGAACGTTTTCGGAGCAAATTAGTGAAATCTGATAACGGGCGGAGGGCCTAGACGTAGTCAGAATCAGGTGTAACTGGTGGTGCCACTGTGGTGGACATGTTTGCTAGCGCCCCACCAGGCACAACAGTAGCATAAGGTACGTGGCTTTATTACAGTCCAAGGCTCGTCAGTTCGCTAATGGATTCCGATCCGATCCGATCCGATCCTCAAACAATTCTCGATTGTTCACAGGAGAGAGACCGGAGGAACTGATCGTTCAAAACGCGCGAACCTTTCGCATTTCCGATCGATTTCGATCGCTAGTCACACGGGCAAAGATTGAACTTGCGATGCGATGTGGTCATATCATAAATCGTGCTGCTTAATTGTTCTGCTGGACGATGCTGGCCCGAAAAAAAATCCAGCGCCAAACCGAACTGCCAATTAGTGATCCTGTACCTGCTTGTGGTCGAATCGAGCAGCCGAGGGGAGGACCTTGAAGAAGCTAATCACGAAAATGCATAAATTCCGTTTCGCGACAATCAACACATCGCCCCAAAGCGCCTTGGTGGTCTTTAGAGATCAATACAGAAAGAGCAAGAGAGAACGAGGAGCGAATAAAGGAGATTACTGGCTCAATTAGTGTGCAGCGATCGATCGATCGATGCATCGTTCTCAGACACACATACACTCACATGGGACACACCGGAAGAGGAGAGGTGGTTGCATCGCCGCCACAGAATGCAAATCAACTCGCAGTTGACAGAGGCTGACGGACGGACTCGCCTTCGCCTTCGCCTTCGACAGAATGTCCCATTCAGTCGGCAAACGGAACGGAAAACAGGTGTCCAGCGCGCCTACGTCCGCCCCAGGAAAACAGTCGCAACGGACGAGTGTGTTTGTGCGCGCGGCCCCGAGGGAGCGAACTCGTTCACAACAATTCGCGACATTCGCGAGTCCTGCGACTGCGTCCGGCGTTCCATCCATCCAGCGGTTGTCTAGTTTCTCGGAGTATTAAGTTGTAAGTTGTCTTCCCTCGCTTCCCTTTTCTTGCTTGCTTACTTGCTGCCTCTCTGCTTGTCTCCCTCTCTCTCTCTCTCTCTCTCTCTCTCTCTCTCTCTCTCTCTCTCTCTCTCTCTCTCTCTCTCTCTCTCTCTCTCTCTCTCTCTCTCTCTCTCTCTCTCTCTCTCTCTTGGTGACCACAACCGGCGGTCGAACGCGTTGACAGTTGATCAGCAGCGAGCAGCGCGTGATGCCAACGGCGATTGGTAAGGTTATGGCGCTCGAATCCCGCGGATCCCTGACCGAGGTGCAACAGAGGAAGAGAGTGAAGAGTGCGCCAACAAGAGAAATAAAATCAGTGAATAAAATTTTAATGAAGCCAACCAACCGGCCGTTCCAGCAAGCAGCGAACGCAGCGATACACGACATTTGGACGACCTCGTGGCGCGTCGCATCGCGTCCCATTCGTGAATCTGGCCTCATGATGATGATGATGATGATAATGATTCGCAAGATCCCCCCGGAGACGGGCTCAGGTCTCAGGCTACAGTGGTGGCCAGTGGCCAGTCGTAGGAATTCAACGTTGCGTTGACGCTCCTCAAATCAAAACTCGATTCCACTCCACGCCGTAAAAGGTGTGTCCGAGGTGTGCTCGTGGAGCTGTAGCTAACGCGACTCATCGCCAACTCCCCAGATATGCTGCTACTGCACTGGAGTTCCTGGCGATTCGCTCCAAGAAGCGCCACTGCTTCATATTAATAACTCGCGCCCTAGGGGCAGGACTTGAGGATCACGGAGTCTCGGCGTCCGGCAATCGCACATTCCCACCAAATTGGCACAGTTCCCGCCATTTGCGAGCCGAGAACCCGACCTGCGGGACCTGATCGGAAGGGCTCACGGGCTTTCCGGTTCGGGAGAGAGCTCGAGAGAGCTCGAGAGAGAGGGAGATGCTAATTAAGGTAGCATTCCAAGATGGAGCGCACCAGCGAGCACACACTTTGCTTAGCTCCTTCAAGCCGGAAGAGAAAGGAAGAGAATTAGAAGCGAAGCGTTGCCGTGCCTTGAATTCGGTCGTGACTTTCACTCCGAATCTTCACCACCTCCAGAGAGCTGGCGGCTCCGGTGACGCTGTCAATGCGCGATCGATGATGATGATGATCGAGCGAACAAACAATATTTGGCAGCGCACAATAATGGGTGGCCACCGATGGAGAGTGCGGCATCCGTAGCACCACTCATCACACTATTGCGAAACGTGTCCGGCCAGCTCTGGCACCGGACTCCGGACTGTCCGGTACGCGTGCTTTCGCAATTAACACATCGATGCCACCGATGCTCGCGCCTTGCTCGCGGTGAGACAATGATACGATACGATGCGTGTTTGCGTTACGAAAGCGGCTTTTAAGCGGCTTTCCTGGCGGTTGCCCGAGTGGCGAGTGACCTGAGACCCCCCGCGCCGGTGGCCAATTAGACCTCCATTGATGCTGCTGCGTTAGATGGTCGGTTGGTGCATCTGCTTCCGTTTGTTGGTGATGCAAGTTCCCGATCGTCTGTGATCGTGTTGCGCAATACTAGAGTTTAGAGTGGCCCCACACACCGAGATGTATGCAAAAAATGGAGGGGCAAAAAGATTCGTGATCGATCGGAACGAAACCGACGACCGAATGGCAATCGGTTTCACATCTTAATCGATCCCGGTTCGATCGTACGGTCACTTATTCGCATGAAACCACACACGGGCCGTAGCCGTGGTGTCGTGGTCACTAATGAAGAATGTCCAGCGAAGAGTCTCTCCGTAGAGCCTGTAACTGCAGTTTAACGAACGCACTCCTTGGGTGCACCGCGGGGTACCGCAGCCCGCCAGCCCGGCTTTTTGGTTGAAACTTTATCTTAATTATTCCCAAATTCTCTCAATTCCACCAATTGGCATTGGGTGTTCGGTTCTGTTGCTCGTGTGGCAGCGAGCGCGCCCGCGCGCGCGAACTCACTGGCAGGCGCCCTATCCGAAGCGACTGCGGCGCCGGACGTGGGAAAATACATAAATCGTCTTTATATTTCAATTAATTATTTCGAACTTTTCGTGCTCCCCCGAGGGAGGCCACTTGGTGGGCCTCTTTGGACATCTGGACGGCAACTCGACTGGACCGTCGTCGCTGGTCCGTGTTCTGGTGGCCTTGTCATGAATTAATGAGTTGCTTAATCGCTCGTAATGAACTGCGCCTCGAAGCACACAAGCAGGGAGTGGACGGAAAGAAGAGGGGATCGGTGCAAAACCAATTTGCCATTTGGTCGTGCCATACCGCCCGTTGATAACCGGGGATCCGGTTTGACTCTTTTTCTTCCAGTTTATTCGGCTTTTTTTTAACAAATAAATATATTGGTGATCATGAACTTACCTCTGAGAAATCACGCTGCGACATGTTTTAGGACGTTTTTTGGGGGTCTGTTGCTGCTGCTGCTGCTAGTTGCTGGCTGCCTTTTTGGTGAAAATAACGCGATTAACGGCGGTTGTGCTGCTGCGGAATGACCACGGAACCACGCTGCGCCGTCCTCCTTTGCTGCATTCTCTGCAGTTAAGACCGTGGATCACTTAATCGAATCGCGATCGAAAGCCTCAAATGCACCACATCATCCTGGTTCACGACAGACACATGCACTTCACACACTGGACGGATATATCACTCGGCGAAGGATCACGCGCGCGCGCACTTTTCCTCTCTCTGTTAAAATCCGCAAATGCTAATGGCTAATGCTGCGCTGCTAAATTCGCAACTGGGAAGAAAGAAATGGAACAGGGTGAATGAGGAGGAATTGAAATACATTATTCAAAACGATGTTAAGTCAACGGAAAGCGGGAACAAACGACTACCGCCGATCGCGATCGGAGCCGGTGACATTAACCGTGTCTACGTGCCACGTTCCTCTCACGCTCTCTCTCTCTCTCTCTTTCTGCGCCTCTCTCTGATCATGCCGGCCGCACCGCTCTAGGCACTACACTAACTTAAATGCATCCAGGACCAGGAAGAAACCATACAAGGGCCATGCAACTGGAGCTGGAGTGAATGAACGATCAGTCGCCATCGAAAGACTTCTGGAAGATCAGACGACGAACCGCACGGCCACGGCGGCGTCGTGTTTCGTTGCCGTTTGTCGCGTCACCGACGACGAAGTATTCATCATCTTCACGATCGTCATCATCACGAGCATCATCATCATCATCCACTGGTCGTCATCACCATTGTCATCACCACTTTGTCGAGCTCGTCGTCCTACGATCCGCAGCACGATCATCGCACACCGAACGAACGAACGGGATGCTCGTTCGGATCAGCGTCCGTCCAGCATTCTTCTCCCAAATTGAATAACTTTCATGTGCGCGCCGTGCGGGCAATAAAACTTAATTGATTTTCAGCTTCTCAAGCGGCCGCAACAGATGAGCTTTTTGTTTTCACTCTTTCACTCACATACCGGTGCTCGGTTCCATCCAAAAAAAGGGAAAGGTCACACACAGAGAAAGACCGGGGCGAGTGAGTGAGGAAATGTTTAAATTTTCTTCCGCCTCGCATTCCACGAGCCCACAGCATGTGGGGTGGGCCGTGATTTAGAACCGCGCTCGCTCGTTCGCTCGTTTGTGTTGGTCGCTCGCGGACATACCGACAACCTGGACCGGGACCGGGACCGGGACCAGGACCGGGAACTTTCATCTCTCCGGGAGAGAGAGAAAAAAACGACGAAAATTCGCATTCACATTCGAGGTTCAGGCTCGAGGCAGTGATGTGGTTCCGTTCCCCGGACGGAAGCCGCTTGTTCGCTCGTTCGAGCCAGGGATTCGTTCCGTTCTAGCTGTGACCGGGCTGGGCTCTCATCTGGGGCGCATCTCTGTGCGCCGACGTTGGCATCACGTCGTGCCTGGCCATCAGCAGCAGTCGGGATGATGGATGATTATGATATTGTCCTGCAGGGATTTTCGGACCGTCCGTCCATCCATCGAATCCGTGGTGCCGCGGGTTCTGCAACGAAACACAAGAAATAAAAAAAAACAGAAAAATAACGATGAGCAAAGTGTATAGGATGAAGGGCACAAAAGGGGGAGGGGGGGAGGAGGTGGATGCTTTTTACTTCTTCCAAATGCACGGCCACTCCGCCAGAACTCCAGAGGCAGAGCACAGCGCATCTGGAGCATCTGGAGCAAAACGAGATCGGGAAAGAAAGTCTGACCAAGTAAAAAGCTAACGGGAGTCGTTGCACCGTCACCTGGCCACGGTTCACACCATCACCGAAGGATCTCGGTGGTGGCCGCAACAAAAAAAAACACGCCAAACCGAACGACTTTGCACCCTCTTCCCTTCGAGATGAATCATTGCATCACCCCCCGGATTTTCACCGGATCCCGTGGGTGGGGGAAGAGAAAATTAAAAAAAAGGGCGGCAGCGGGCCCAAGGATGGACCTCCGGTGGGGCCACGGCAAAAGATAAAAAATGGAGGATTTAAATTAAATTTTACCTCCTTTTTTTTTTGGTTGGCCGGGACACTTGAAAGGGAACCGTGGCCAAGGGATGCACCGGGACGGCCACGGGGAGTGCAAGCGAATTAGCTCCTCATGCTGTCCTGGCTTGGCTTTTCCGATTTTCTGCCCGAAAGCAGAAGGCGGTGGGAGGGAGCGTTAATCCCGAAATGGGGCGCAACGGTTGCCCAGTCCACGGCGTGCAATCCAGTGGACAATGAGGTGTTTTTTTCTTTCTTCTTTCTCCTCTTTGGTTCTTTGGCAAACCTTTCTCCCATAGGCACCCAAAAGGGGGGGGGGGGGGGTGGGGGGTTGCCAGCAGGAACAGGGGCTTTATGACAGAACTAATTTAAAATGGCCGCAGCCGCAAAACGATTTTCGGCGTTTCGTGCCAAACAATTTCTGGCTGTGGCTCGAAGAATGATTTATAAATTAGCAGCCAGCTGTCGGGTCAGCGATGGCGTACAATGTTGTGTTCCAGGGTGCTCCTGGTGGTCGCAAATGGACGTTCCTTCGCTCTAGAGTGCGCGAGAGCGAGCACGAGGCAAGAGAAATGGGTTTCCGGTACTATTCCAGCGGACCATCGACCATCGTTGGATCCAGTATTTGCTCAGCTGCAACCCTTCTACCTCTTTCTTTCTTTCTCCGATCACACTCAATTCCCCGGGCTTCTCTATTCAACCAGAATGACACGCAGCAACCTGACTAGACCGGTGAGGCTCCGGCGGCCAATCCGTCATCATTTTTCAAACCCATCAACGTCATCGTGGCAACGGTGCACACTTTGTCCGTTGGTCCGTTCGGAGCCGTACAGAAGGTAGCCAGTGCGTCGGATCACCGCAAATCATTGTCTAGTGGCAGGCACCGTGGCCGTTGCTATGGAGACAACTGCACCAAACACAATCCCTGGTATGACGATCGCGCATAAATATTTCAACGCTAATATTACGCTCCCGAGCCACACCGAAAAGGCGCACAACGCGAACGGCAATGAGCGATCCTTCAATTAAAAACCGTCCCATTCCATTCCATTCCATTCCGCGGCCACAATCCACCGATCGATGTCACATTCCTCACACACAGGGATTGACTAGCTCGAAACGGATCGATCTCCTCCCATCGGTCGTGTTTGTGTCATCGCCGGAAAGGTAATTTATCAGTCCCCTGGCCCGGGAACAGTTTGTCAGCTTGTTTGTCCGTCCATTGCGAGGATCTCGCGCGCGCGCGCCCGTGCGCCCGCGCTCCTCTCTCTCACTCTCAGGACACAGAGGTTCGATCGGTCGGCCCTTATCCGCGTTTGAGACTTGTACCTGACCTCAACACACATTCCAATCCATCCGCGACCATCTTCTATCAACGGCAGCAGCAGCAGCAGCAGACGACGAGGGATCTCTTCTCAACCAAACCGTTCGCTGTCTCGGAGTCGTTGTTCCTAATCCGCTGCTCCTGCACTACCGATCATGGAATCCAAAGCCGGGGCCTGTGAGTGGGTGTTTAACTTCATCCCAGAACATAGAACGGGAGAGAGCGAGAGAGAGAGAGAGCGCGTGCGCGAGCAAAAGAGTAAAGAAACAGGGGATGCAAGACGATGACAACCTTTGCCGATTGTCGGAATGACTGGAGCATCCAACGGGGACGCTATTCCGGGGCCATTGCGAAACGGCTTCGGCCTCCGGCTCGGTGATATGAATTCGTTGCTTAAACTATCTTTATTTTCCGCACGGAACGGAAACCCCTCCCCAGCGAGAGCGTTCCCCCGGAACGAAGAATCTGACGACGAAGCATCATTTCATCTCTCGCTCGATCGGTCGGTTGGTTCCTCCCGCGATCGTCCAGTTCGCAGGAAACTCGAACTCCGGTCGGTCCAGACTGCTGTGCTGCTGCTGCTGCCCTTATCTGTGGCTAGGCCTTACGCTCGCGCTCAACTCAGCTGTATATGCGCTGTGCGCTTTGTGGCCTTTATGCTTTTCTCGATTTTTATTTATTTCTGCCATAAATTAATAAATTGAAAATATCCTGCCCCCTTCCTGCCTCGGTCACTCCAGCTCTTCCACTCTTTCTCTCTCTCTTTTGCACCCTCTTCTGATGCTGACATTCTTCTGATCGAGGTTGTTTTTTTTTTTGGTCGTTCTGTCTCGGCCACATTGATGCTATGCAGCATAAGTACGCACCAACGACGCGGAGAGAGATTACAAGACGACGTCGACGGACGTCGATCGTCGTCGTCGTTGTTTTGGGGTGTGGGCTATGGGATGGTGGCGGTGTTCCGATGTCCGATGCAACCATGCCACAACCCGGCACATGAACAAGCAAGCCCGTAACTCGACGCGACGCGACGCTGTACCGACGACGGAGTGATCAAAATTTGTGATTGCTACAGAGTTCGCGTTACAGTCCAGTCTGTTGCTGCTGCTGCGTTCCAGCAGAGGCGTCCACCACGGACGGGCAAGGACGAGATAATGATAACGGGCTGGTGGCTGGTGTTGGCACCAAAAGGGGGAAGGAAAAACATTTCCTTGCCTCACCGAGAGACGAAGCGAAGAGATTAGCAAAACATGTACTCATATATATATATTTGTTCCCTTCCAGGTTCCATTTTGTTCGTTCTCCCGGCTCCGCTCGATCGATGCGGATGATCTGGTGGTCGTCGCATAACCCCCTTTCCCCCGGTGCCACGATGATGCTGGTTAAGGCCGATTGGCGGTTGGCAGCTCAACACAGACCGGGTGCGAGTCTGGTCGAGTGGTTGGCTCGTTGGCTCGTTGGTTGGTTGGTTGGCCAGCACTAGATAATGAAGATACGTTCGAAACGCGTTCCCACAGACGCACTCGTTTTGTAGCCAAATGTCACCAGCGCTCGGACATGGCCGAGGCCTCCGCCGCCGAGACCGAGACTGAGACGGAGGAATGTTGACAGTGCGTTGTATGTGTGTGAGTACGAGGAGCGGTTTACCGGCCCACGTTTGGTGCAAGATTTATGCCATCGCCGTGCGGATGATGAGGATGATGAGGATGACAATTTCCGTTCCATTGCTTGTGGGGCAACGCAAAGAGAGAAACAGAGAGTTGTGCCGTGCACCTGCATCAACCCACGAGATTGTGATCCCGCAGCAGTTGCGTAATGTACGTAATCCATAAATATATTGACTGATCGGACGGGCCAGGAAATGCGCGGAAAATGTGCGAAAACTGTCTTCATTTCATGGGAAAACTATTTGAGAAGTAAGGGGTTTGGAGTGGAACTTGAGAGAGTGCCGTTTGGATTCGAACTGTTTGCTTATTGCTAAAAGAGTTTTTTTATATTATCTTCTTTCAAATTGACATTATTACAATGTATTTAATATGTAATTAATAAGATAATTGTCACTGCATTTGCGTTAATGATGAATGAATAATATAGTAACATTACAAGTTTGAAACATAAAAATAAAACAAATGAAAATATAAAAGAAAATTTGAGAGTGGATTGTTTAGCAAAACAACAGAATGCTTTTTAAAGGAACTGAGTATTGGAAATATAAATCTATTAAAATGTAGATGTACATGTACATATGCATCTAAACAGAATATTAAAAATAGAATGAAGCCAAACTATTTAATGAAACGTAATTTTTTTTTGCTTTGGCAATCAATAAAGGGCATTGGCTTTTTAAATTAAAAATTGAAACCTCATTTATTAAACAGAAAACTAAGCACCAGCGGTTTGATCCTTCCTCTGCATACTATTATAATATGTTGAAGAGACAAGTAGGCAGTTCGTTTCTGGTAAAAACTTAGTTGCCATTGGCCCCTGATTGCATCGTAACGGGATCCACTATACAAAGGGATACGGTGGTTATACGTAAGAGTTGTTCCTAATAAACGTTCACATCAACAAAATAACACAAGAATAATAATAGGCCTCCAGAGAATAAAAGTCAATTAAATAAATATTAAAATAGTTGATCAATTTCAAACATATTGAGGCGACTGGACGTACTAACTCACCGCTACGCTACTGCTTCACTGAATTGCAGATCATTCCATTCACAACTTCGAATCGCTAGAATGTAAGTACCAGCCCATGCCGGAGTAGAGTCTAATCCCGAAAAGCGACAAACTAGCCGTTGCATTGCGCAAAACGGTTCCACTCCTCCCCAGGTTCAAGCACCACTCACGTCAACGGGCCACTCGCAACACCCAACTCGATCGACAGAGTATGCTACCGTATGCCTCCCTTTCCGCAGAGGTTACGGTCCTACAACAAAGGACAAGGCAGGACAGAAGCTTTCACTCGCTGCTGCTACTAACAACAGCGGCGTTAGTGGCAGCTTCGATTGCACCACGAGGTGACATGCAAAATGCGTGTTCCATTTCCACAACAATGACGACAATGAAGTGCCAAAGTGCCCGTTTGCGGGTTGCTCGAGTGCCCCATGCCGTTGACATGCTATTAGCGGCCACTCGAGTGGACCACCCCGGCTCAGCTCCAGCAGAAGATTGCGGTGATCGTGGTGCGAGTAGCGAAAGTAGTAAACGATCATCACTTTCTATGCCACGATCCGGTGGGTGATCCGCTATCGGTTCGGTTCGGATCGGATCGGATCGGATCGGATGGTAACATCCGGTGTCTCGGTATAGAACCGGGCCTCACTCACTGGCCGATCGACTTCACCCGGAAAGGAAGCTGCACCAAATGCTATGACCATCTCTGTTTGTCGAGGATTTATAATTAACTGTCCCAAGCTGCGCGTTGTGTCCAACAGACGCTCGATCCATTCCATTCGCCATCATAATCGCTAGCAGCAGCAGCAGCAGCAGCAGCAGTCGCATTGGCAGCAGCTAGAAGTCACCGGTCACACTGTAGTGGCTGTGGCTGTGGCCTAAAAAGCCCGCTGTTGCTGCTGACCCCTGAGGCCGCTCTCACCGCGATGATCGATCAGGGGCTACCGTCGTTCCTCGCTTTTTGGAGTTTGTCTAGGTCGCTTGACCTAGCCCCTGCACTCGGCTCCCAGCTCCCGGGGGTTATTAAAATGTCGCGGCCAATATAAAACCGGGTATGGCCGGCCGGGCCGACCGGGGCCCGGAACCGACGACCAACGCCTCTATCCATACACCGATGATCGTGGCCATGTTTGCTTTCCAGCGCGTTGCCACCGCCGCCACCGCCGCCATCACCGACATAACGCTTCGCTTCTTTTCCCTTTGTGGTTGCCGGCTTTCACGACCCCGAACCTCGCGGCTACCGTTTGCGGTTCCTGGGGCCCTCTTTTCATTCCTTCGTTTTCCTTGTGCTTTTTTTTCTCCTTCCTCCCGTCCTTTTGTTTAATTGCCCGTGTTTGTTTTCCTTCCTCCCCTCTTTCCATCTTGTTCTCTTGTAGGTTCTCTCTCTAGATGTTCCTTTCAATTCCATCTACACGCTATCGCTCCCTCGCTTTCTAGCCTCGCTTTGGAATGCATTCCGGTTGCTGGTGGAGCGACGGCACACTGTCCATCGACCAGGTCCATCCATCCATCCTGGATCAGGTCTGGATTAGCCGTGGGTCTGCCGGAGACAGCACCTCCGTTCAACTGGATGGATCTGTTTCTATTGTTATGCTCGCGATCGCGCAGCCGTGGTGGTTTTTGAAGCAGCTCAAGTCACGGATCTGCTTGTCGATCGTACTCCCTCCGGACTGTCCTTTTCCCTGTGTTCTCACCTTTCAAATGCGGAGTGAATCAGATTTGCAGACCCTCAAATGGACAACATTCTTGCTGCAAACGGACATTAAGTTCACTCGCGAGATCATACCGCTAGACCGCTAGATCCGAGATAATGCCACTTCCTTCCTGTCTGTCTTTTGTATTTGAGACCCTGGCGTGGGCGTGTAATTAAGTTATAAGTTCCGAAGCAAATCCACCCCTTGCGGGCAACCATTTCTCAGCAATCTAGTGTCCACGAACAACGGACACAAATAATGCACTCTGCTCACCGTGGATTCTGCCTTTTTGGGTGGTCAACATTGCTTCCATTGCCGTGGTGCGCTGACCTCGACAGCAGAGAGTATGTAAATTTTGGGGATTGACCACAAGACCGCAAGAGGTTCCAGCCCAGCCCTGACTGACCTTTTTGGAGCAACAAACGGTAGCCACAATTTGAATAAAATGGAACTTTCAACGAAGATGGCGACCACGACGACGACGACGACGAGGGATCTTGCTAGACATTTGATGTAATGCCCTCCGTTCTCGTTGGTGTAGCTGATAAAACTGATAGCAAAGCGAAGGGGATGAAAATTTAAATGAAAAACCATCACCAAACCTGGCATCCATCTGCTGCCACCAGAGGCATCATCATGATTGTTTGTTTCGCTTCCCCCGAAAAAAAAAACAGATCGCTCGGGTGCCGCTCCACCCCGAAACCCAGGGATCCCGTAGGCCTCGTCGAGAGTGAAGGCAGGAAGATTCGAATCTAAAAAGGACCCACGAGGCGGTGGCGACGGCGTCTGGGCGAGATGATGGTCCTTGTAGGATACGTCACATGGTCCCCGACAGACAGCCAGCCAGACAGAAGGCGATCAGGGAATATTTGGTTTTTGGGGCCGGAAATTTGCCTTTCGCCAAAAACCGTGGCCGGATGGTCGCTGCTGACAGCACCTAAAGATCTGCCCCAACAGATTGCTACCGTTTGCTGCCGTTTGTTGGTCTCTCCCGGCGGAGGGTTGGGGCTTGGTTGCCGACAAACGGGACACAGGGACCAGATTGCCATTGTCCTACGCGCCTCGTCTTAACGTCGTTGTTGTTGTTGTCGTCGTCGTCGTTGGGTTTTGGGGCTCCCGAAACGCTCCCGAAACGCTGCTCATTTCGATCGATCGATGGTAGTCGATCGCACGTTCGTCACCGCGGTGACGACGACAACAAAGCCACGAACTCTTTGTCTTCACGGGATGGATGCTTCGCGGGACATCAACGCTGCATACGGTCGCTTGCCGCCCGCGGTTAACGATCGCTCGAGCAGTGGCTAAACCCACGATGATCCTGTTTCCTGTTCCACGGTGCAGTGGTCGGTTGATTGGCCATTCGAAATGTGTATCCCAGAGGTCTCTCTCTCTCTCTCTCTCGCTGGAGTGATGTGTTTTGTTGGGGATTTTTTGTTGTTGTTTGTCCATTTGGTCGATCTTCACCTTTTGTACGGTGATGGAAGTGAGTCTGAAAGGAAAAGAAATGCAGCACGGGCAGGAAGAACAGTCCACGAGGAGTTGGGAATGTCGTCCGTCCAATCCGGCGGGAAAATTGGTTACCCAATTAAGGTTTGAGGAGTAACATTTGCAAACGCCTTCGTCGCCTGCCTTCGACGAACCAGCAGGCCACAGGACTTGTTGGTAGAATGATGTTCTGTCACTCATTCTGGTTAGATACAATGCGACCGACAAACATGCAATTCTATTTTGAATAAAGGGAAACCGTGTGTCCCTGCTTTGAGTCGCGAGTTTTAAGGAATGTAAACCTATTAGTGACGTTTGGTCAATAATCGCGATGTCCTGGAATGGCAGCATCTTTTGCATCACATTCGGTAAGTCTAGAGACACTTAATTTTATTGAGTGAATACTTAATACGCCTGCTCACGAATATCACCCAGAAAAAACTTGTTTCGGTCAAGGTTCTAGGTCAAAAAACCAAATTGGAAACATAAATCTTAGCGAGCTTCCACACGACAGCGAAAGAATGAAAACTGTCAAAAATCTATCCCGATCCGAGAGATCTCTGGCAACTGTAGCTGAAAATGTTAAGCAACAACAAGACGATGATGTTTCGGCAAGAATTTTGTACAAATCTATCAAAATTCTCGCAATGGATCTCTCGCTATCGTTTAGGGACTTCTCGGTGAACAACGAATAAAGCAAAGCATCATCCAATAAACGAAACAGAGCCTAGAGAGATCAATTGGTGGAATGGTGCAGTTAGTTCGGCGCGATAATACAGTTTGCAGATTGTTCTGGCGATGGATAATACGACCAAAGGTAAGTGAAAAAATATTTGAATTTCAATGACTACTAGCTCAAAAAAGGAATACATGAAATGCTATCGCTTAATGTATCGCCAACAGTAAATGTACACTCAATATAAGTATACAGACTAATATCCAATATAAAATCGAGATAGAAACAGCATTCCTTACAGTGGTAGTATTATTAAACATCAGTAAAATGGCGGTTCGTGCAACAAGGTGTTTTCGGGAATGTGTTGAGTCCAGCGTAGTAGGCTGGTGCAGCATCTTTGGCGTATTTTCTCAGATCCAGTAAAGCGACGGAGTGACTCGTGGAGACTCGTCAGTGGTGAAGAGCATCGAAAACCCCAGCACAGATCATATTTCTAATTATTAACGAATTAAACCCCCGAAAGAAGCTTCCGCTGCCACCCAGGTCCGTACTTTTCGTGCATTTTTCATCGAAGAAAGAAGACCCCAAGAAAGTGGCGACGGCGTCACATAAATCTGGTTTCGAGCAGCGACACCGAGCACCTCAAATCCCCGTCGCCGTTGGCCCATCCCGATGAAGCCATCTGTCCGCTAAGTGCCAGTGCCCGTCTCAAGCGTCGGTTCGGTTCGGTTCCGCGCCGTTTGCCACTTCCGCTCCGAGTGGCTCCCTTTGATCAGAGACCGCGCTCTCTGCGGCACGAACCCCGAAAACCAAACCAACGAAACAAAAAAAGCAAACAAACATTCCAGAGAGAGTGCACCGGTGGTGGGAAGGGGGAGGGGCATCTGAAGGGCGAATGCACTTCCGCACCCCTTCCGCACCACCGTACTAATTGTCGCACCGGCTTCTGGCTTTGTTTGGATTTTTTTTTCTTTTTGGTTTGGTCTGGGACTTCGTTAATGAGTTTACAATAATTCTCACACTATATTACCACCTCCCCATGCCCCCGGGGGGGGAGGGGAGGGATTGCTTTATGATACCCAACCGATCCGAAAGCCACCCGCGGTGCACCACCCAGGAACGAGCCGTCCGGCGATCGTGCGATCACCAAGAATGCACAACCGGCGGAATGCAACCGCAGCCCTTGGTGATTTTTTGTCCTTTTTTACGACGCACAATGGACCACCAGCCCGCGCCTCCCGCCGATTGGCCGACTGTCGCGGTCGCAAGTTGATAATTAATTTATATATCCCGCTAATTAACGGTGCATAAATTAAGGGGTGCATGATCGCGAAGCCTCCGACCCCGAAATCGGCCTAACGCTCACTCCGTGGAGTGCAGCTGGGGTTCCGGCGGCTTCCCGTGTTTGGTGGATCCGGTGCATCACTAACGGAGCAAGAAAACTCGAGTCTGGTTGCAACAGCAGTGCACCTGTGTGCATTCCGCCATTTCTAATTGATCGTAAACATTACCTTTATTGGCAATTGTACGACTGTGAGCGCGTGTCTGTGTGCGTCTTTGGTGCAGCAACATGGCGATGATGAATGGTCGGATGGATCGTTCCATTGAAAGCTCCCCCAAAAGGCAGAAAGACCGCCCATAAACGTACGCATCGCAGCCTCAAAAACCGTGAGAACCTTGACCATACTACGTGTATGAGTGTGTACGGTTCGTCGTTGAGAAAAGATTTTTATACCTCTTTTTTTCGGGGCCAGTAGATCGGTGGTATGTACGGGCTCGGAGTGGCGATCCGATCCCCTTGTTAAGATCCGAGAGGATCGGATCCGGTTCGTTGGTAATCCGATCGAGCCTCAAAGCACGCAGCCAGCTAACTAAACAGCAAACAAAACGAGCCAAATCTAATCGGCAATGTTTCGCCGCTCGGAGACAGAACTAGAAGCTACTGCGGGTACTGCGGGCAGGGTAGTGGCACGGAGCGGGCATTTAATGATGCCAAAAGTAGCGCTACGATGCCAGCAAACGGCACGGAACGGAACGGCCATCGCAGCAGCGAACAACGAACAACGACTCCTCATAAAAGCAGCGTCTCCAGCGGCAACCAACAACAAAAGCCCTTTTTCAACCCAACAAACCATTTCCGAGTTGTTGTGTGGACCGATCGCGGGATCGTGGAGTCTAATATTATGTTCGTGGGTTCTTTTGATGATGTTGGCCACCACCTGCTGCTGCCTACTTCCTGCCCGGAACCACCGGGCCACGCGTCCTCCTGCCCTTGTTTTTTTTTGCGCGCCCAAGACTCTCTACCATCGTCCGCCCATTTGCTGCGGCGATTGTTTAAATCGCTCACTAATTTAATGGTCCGTGCAAAGCGAGATAGCCCGGTGGTGCTGACCTCGCCAGTTAGTCAGCGAATCAAATTCGAGTGCCGGTTTGGCCATCAGGGCGCGCGAACTGCCACCGCTGGTTGTTCGCTTGTTCTAGTTATCACGACACGAGCACCCCTTTGCGTTCATCCCACGTTAGGGAGCGTTCATTGGAGGGAGGAAGACGTTGTTTTTTTCGCTATCATTTTCGTTGTCTACTGGTGCTACTGTCGCTTCATTTGAGGGCGGCAGGTAGTGCGGACATTGTCTGTTTGTTTCGGGCTTTCGGGGCTTCGCCGCATTGCCGCCTTAAAGGTCCCCAGGACATCCCATCGTCGCAATGCTAGATAATAACCGTAAATGAGTTTTTAATGTCTCGCGACTGTTTGATCTACCAGCACATGAGAAGGAGAAGGAGGAGGATGATAGTGAGCACGCTGGTGGTCATCATCTTCTTTTTTTTTTGTTCGGTGTTCGATTTGAACCAATCCCAAGGGTTCGTCGCTTCGCCTGTGGTTGAAGTCTCCTCTCGAAGACGATCTGTTCTAGGGTGTTCTAGGGTGAGAATGGCAGGGTGTAGTAGAAGTGAATCGATTCTAGATCGATTCGATCAACAAATCGACCGGAGTCGATGGCCGCTCCCACTCCGGGAATGTTTCTGTCGCCGCGGATGGATCAAGAGAACCCGGGAGGCGGGGGGAGGGGGGATTGTGAAGGTTGTTCGGAGTTAATCCAAAGGTCCATCGCTTTGGCCTGCCACCGTCGGTGGCCTTGGAAGCCCATTCGATCGCGAGACCAGCGGGAGAGCAAATAATCGCGTCGCTCCCCTTCTTGGTCGTCGCACGCGGAAGAAATGATAATAATGATGACGATAATGAGAAAAAATATGATTGGTTTTTAATTTCAACCATCCCTCTCTTCCCTTCTCATCAACCAGACGCACGGTGGAGGTGTCCCGGAGTGCCGAGCGTTGCATTAGAGTTTCTCGCTGTTTCATCGTGGCGAAGGTGGAGCTCATCTGTGCGCGGGCGCGGCCACACAAATCCACCCCGAAACCACCTGTTCCTTCTTCTCCTCGGAGCTAGTGGTTAATCCTGGTCGTTCCAGCATCCAGGCATCGATTTACGGACTGTTTTGTTTTTTTGCGTCTCGCGAGACCAACGCTCCATTCCGTTCACTTTGATCAAAAGGCCAAACCACCGTCCCCGTTGTCCCACGGAAGCTCATCAGGGCGACAGTGGCAGGTCGTCGCTACTTCGTCACATCGTCATCCGAGTCCGCGGAATGGAATGCGGGCAAAATCGTTCTAAACTACCAAAAAATCTCAGAACTCTTTTCGCTCGGCGGCTCGTTAACTCGTCGTCCACCAGGCATTTGCATGCACGTCCCATCCGTGTCCCTTCTGTGCCCCTTGCCTCGAAATTCGCCAAATTCCCTCCGCAGGGAGAACGTTAACATATTTAGTGAAACGCGAAATTGCACCACAAAATGCGATCCATTCATCTGTGGGTGAGCGAAGATCAGGGACACACGAACAGGCACACGGAGCGCAACAAAAAAACAGCAACAAAAGCGAGAACAAAGCACAAAAAAAACGGAAACCGAAGAGAGCGTGAGGGGGCGAAGAAGCGGATCGGATTCAAATGAAGGCACGCGGACCTGGACAAACATCGTCAGACGAGCGAGGGGTGACGAGCGACATGACATTTGGTTTCCACGCGCCAACATCGGCGGGATCTCACCATGTCACTGGTCGCTGCGTGGGGGGGGGGGGGGGGGGGGGAATGGGCAAAGGGGTACCACCTGTTATCAATCGCCTGAAATCGCTTCTGATGCACTGCGACACATTCGCACACCAGCACCAGATGGTCAGGAGGAAAAGGAGAAGCGGAGGGAAAGGGGGTCTGAAATTGAGCTACGGCTGCGGTACGACATACGCGGCCAGATATTCATCAATTCTCATTACCCTCCAGTTAATCGGAGAGAACAATGTGCCGAGCGGACAGCGAAGGAGACATGAAGGGAGAGAGAGAGAAAGGGGAGCACCGGGAGGAAGGGATTGCAAGCAGGGAAACCGTAGGCGTGTTGGTGGTTGGTTGGCTGCTCAACAAAGTCTCGCAAACGTGGAACAACGCGCACCAGGATCAGGGGACGATCCGTCCGATCGTCGATGAGCGACGACGACGACGACAACGGTTGTACATCGCGAGCTCGTTGATGGGGAATGTACTTCATTCTTCAGCACCAAGAAGAAGAAGAAGAAGCATACCCGGGAATTAACCGTTCCACCAACGGCAACAGAAGGAAGTGAATAAAAAGAAAGAGAGAGAGAGAACGCGCGAGAGAGTAGAAAAACGGGGGCGCGGGTAGAAGGTGGTAAGTGTTTCCGAAAATTCGTTCGGGGCCACTCCCTTTTCGCCGATTTTTCATTCCGCGCGTTTTCGTCTTCGATTTTCACCTTCCACGATCACGATCAACGTCTTGTCGCCGCACAAACAATGGCGTCGCTGGCGTCGTCGATCGGTGAGCATTAATAGCCAAAAAAGACCAATTTTCACTTCCTTCACTCCTTCGACACAGCTGCTGCTGGTGCTGTTGCTGATTAGCAGTGATCGCCAAGTGCCGCGATCCGGATGTCGGATCGATGGTCAGCTCTCACTGGCGATCGCGGCGGTTCCAGAAGGAGCAGAAGCGCCAACAGGCACACACGCGAATGCACCGAAGAACTCGAGTGCGATCGCGATCATCGCGCGTTCCCGCTGCACCCCAACAAACAACAACAACAACAGCAACATGATAAATTAGTACGAGCGCATTATCGACTTTCGCTTATCGGGAAATTAATTAAAAATTAACCAACACATCGATCGCAGGATGAAGATAGCGCGCGCGGTATGCGGTACACTGACGCCTCCCTGGCCCCGGTCCGCGATGCAGCGCATTTCGGTTTCTTTTACTTTCGAGTTCTCTCTCCTTGTTTCGGTCACCAGCGCGAAAGATCGATCGCTGTGTATGTGCGCAGGCGCGCAGCATTCTTAGAGCATAAATCGATCCACCGCGAACGGCGCTGCTCGGCGGCACGTATCGTCACGTTTCCATCGGTCAGCATCCATCCATCCATCCATCGCTTCGTCGATCCATCGATCGAGGTAGTGAACCGAAAACCGAGGCAACCTTAATGATGACATAAATTTCTGCAACCAAAAGGCCAACGGCCCCAGTGATCCTCGGCCCCCGGGGTGGGGGCCAAATCATCCCCTACCGAGCGATCGACGACAACGACGACGGTACGCGGTGATCGCTATCGGGCTAATATATTGATCGCTGGGCCAGGATGATCCCAACCTCCGGAGTCGGAGTCAGAGTCCCTTGCGTTCTCTGCAGCATATCAACGGCAAATGCACGGAGCGGAGACAGCAACAACAACAACAACAACAACAACAACAGCATCCATCGATCACGATCATTAACCGGGAACATGATTTTTCGGGGCTCGCTCGATCGTTATGGCCTGCCTGTATGTTGACTAATTAAAAAAGGGGAAGGACAAACGGAGCATCTGAGGCCTGCGACAGCGCACACACTACAGATTGAAGCCAGCGATCGTGTGATAACATCAAACATGACGCGTGAGAAATCAAAGCCAACAAAGCAGAGTGATCGAGCGTGATTGTTGATCGTACGGCAAACAGCGAGTTTGACATCCGACATCACAGAGCACAGAGTGCAAAATGAAGGGCCACATGTAATCAATTCTGCGAATTGGAGAGCCAAATTGACAATCCATCTGCAGTCGAAGGTGTTGACGACACCGCCGACAGATTGGCAGCGATCGTTGAAGGAAGTCGCTGTCGACGTCTTGGCGACAGTTCAAAGACAATCTGCAGCGGTCGCTGCTTCGGCTGATGCTACTTACAAAGCCGCTGATGGCGCGATAAGACAGACAGATGATGATTATGATTGGATGGTGCGACCGACCGCGGTTAATGAACGACGGAACGACGGTGTTGACGATGAGCCCGATGAGCTGATCTCGCTGGCCTGGCCTGGTAATTGGACCTGCGTTGGTGGCTGGACCGGACGGTGCATTCGGAGTGCATTCGGTGCATCGTGGCGGTCTGGCCGGCCTTCTAATAAAGCTATTATCGGATGGTGTACCAACGACAAAAAAAAACAGCAAACGCAGGCCAGGGGGCAATTACTGGAGTGGCAACGCTCCAGCTGATGAGTCGGATACCGCCATGGATGATGATGATGATGAAGATGAAGATGAAGATATTTGGTGGCATCTTCTGCACCGCATTACGGGGTGCGTTGATGAGGTGGAAGTGACTTTTAATATGGCGGCACCAGTGGCCAACCGCACCACACCACACCACACAGGACGAAAGATGCATCTTATGCACGCGACATGATCAGCTATTAACTGCACTGTACGTGGCTAGGAGAATGCGAATTGAGTAGAAGCGAGCGGGAATTTAGCAGAGGGTATTTTACTGGTGCTTAATACAAACAGAGCTTTGCTCGTCAAGATTTTGGGACAAAATATTCTGGGACACACTCTGGGACCAATTCTATTTTTCTGGTCGCTCAGTAAACATCTTTCGATAGTCTTTCGACCATCAATCGCCGTTTAAGAATTTTTTTATGTACTAAATACAAAAAAAACTATTTCAGGGTGACTCCTGATTCCCGATTATGAGTTTTTTTAGATTTATGGTCATGGCCACCTTCCTTTGCAATTCTGTACAGTGCTCCTCGCGTGTTATGTTTCTCTTTTCATTTTAGTCACATTCCAGTCGAAAATGTAGTAAAATAGTGCAGTAAGACTCTTTTTATTTTAGTGAGTGTTTTCTACGTCTTTTGGGATTTGACGTCCAAATAATTGAAACACCAAGGTGATCCTGTCCGATGCATTTGGAAGATACTCCGCGAAAAAGAACAGCTCTTAAGTGAAAGAATCAATCGATCTTATTCATTTAAAGCCTTTTTAAAAGATCACATCAGTACCCAAAAATGCCACATAGTTTGGTTTTTGTACTGCAGTAAGCAGCGAGTTTATAAAGATGTTAGTAACATAAGTGGAGGTGTTTTTTTTTAGTTTTTCCTTCTCTGTATATCGTAAACCGTAGGACTCTGCCGGTTGTAAGCAAAATGACGCGTTGATCGTTGAAACGATCCTATCGTCAGTGGCATATGAAAAGATGCATGTCTGCTGGAATGCATGAACATGAATGGCCATGCCTTTAAACAACGAACGCTGAGCTCCCTTATCGATGCAATCACATACATAGCAACTGCGGCTACTCACAACATCAGAACTGAATGCAATTCTCGCAGACCTGCAATCCGAGGTTCCGAGCCTGCCAACCATCTGAAGCCTGGTACAAAAAACCAATTTCGGCCAAACGCTCATTACAGACCGTATCACACCGAATACGGCCGGTACTGCTGGCACCCGGGCATCACTGGACTGGAGCGGCAATTTCACCAACAAGATGATCACCGCGTTCCTGGCGTGATCATGGTGGCCATCGCCCTTCAGCCCGTTGTACAGCTCCGTCCGATCGATCGATCGCTGGCTGACTGACCAACTGGCGCGCCATCCTTGGTGCCCCTCTTGGACAGCAAATCGGACGCCAGAAGTTGTTAAACTCACCATTCTGGTCGGTGCTTCGGGATCGCGGTCGAAGTCCGCCGCCAAAAACCCATTTAAAAAGTCCCCCGACGGCCACTCGGAACCACGGCCGCGGCTTCACCTTCCCACCTTCTCGTGATTATACGTCTATCGCGGGTGCGCAACGGGAACAGTCTCCTTCTCTGTAGAGGGAGAGAGGGAGAGAGAGTGGACAGCACACCAGCAACCACCAATAATGCTATCCCGGCTGGCACAGACCTAAAGTCTCGATCGCTCGAAAACGGTCCAAGTGTCCGTTGTGGTCCCACAGGAAGGAGAACGTCGATTCGAGAATCTGATTCTCCTTCTGCTGCTGCTGCTGCTGCTGTTCTGTTTGAAATTGAGCTGAAATTATAGGTTTAGCCCCTCGAGAAGAAGGCCCCTGGCCCACTGGCCTGAAGGACCGTCGGATCGCAATCGCGCGCGCGCGCGCGCGAAAACCCCCTCGTGCTGGACTCCGCGGGGTCGAAATCAGCGTTTCGGGAGTTCCCGAGACCTGGACCTGGCGGATCCCGACAATATGGCGTCCCGAGTTAAAACAGAGGTGTGCGTGAGAGAGAGATAGGAGTCGCGAGTGGTCGTGGTCGTCGAGGAGTTGACTACTCAATTTGCCACTATCATCACCATCGATCGCACCGGGCGCAGCGGCCATCTTTCTTCCGTTCTTTCGCTGACACAGAAAGGCAGAAGCGAAGAGAGCGAGAAAGAGAGAGAGCGTACACGAGGGCTGGCCATAGGTTCGCCATAAATTGCCCTTTTGCTGCGCCAGGGAGCACCGTGGCGTGGCACAAACCCCCCAACAACAACAACAACAACAACAGCAACTGTAGTGGCTGTGCCTCCGCCAAGTGGCGCACCATATAAGAAGTTAATTGCCGGTTGTAAAGCTATTTACCATAGACTGTTTCCCACTCATAAGTGCCAACCAGTGGCCGCCAGCATAAGCCAGTCTTATGCTACTTCACCTCAATCCCCAATCTCCCGGGGCGTTCGGTTGCTTATCCACTCAACCAAAGCCGAAGCGAGATCCCGCCAGTGCTGGAGATCGTCGTGGCCCGAAGGAAGCTCTTGCCTTTAAGCTCTCTCTCTTCCTAGGCCAGCCGAAGACCGTCACCCGGGGTTCGATCACAAATAGCAACTAGGACTAAAGGCACTTAAGGAGCGCGAGACGATGGCACAGACGCGAACAAACAGCCCGGAGCCAGCTCGGAGTGGAGCGGCCAGCAACTCTCCTGTTTACTCTCACTCCGCGCCAGCATTCGGCGACCATTCGGCGGGTTGGCCACTTTGTGTGGGGTATGTAAATCATGTCAAGCATGTCCCCAACCGCACCCCAAGTGTCACCGGTGACGACGTTGTTTGGTGACTTAACGGAAATCCAGCGGACTACCTGGGCACAAACACTCCAGAACGCGGCGAGCAGGTGGCGAGTGTCCGGTGGCGAGCGTGCGTTCCTAGCCCCCCGGGCCCAGAAGAGGATCACAACGGCAGCAGCAGCAGCAGCATCGTTATGGTGTCATGCTGGTAATACCGGTAGCACAGGCCCCGCTACTGTTTGATCGATCCTCCCGGCATGGCGTTCGTCGCTGTCGAAGCGCATTTGAATGCGGTAGGAACCGGCCGGGCCACGATCGGTAATTGATCGATTATGGATTATGCTTCGTGTGTCGCCGGCGGGCACGAAGCGGCCCCGAGAACGGGCACAGCACGCGAACATCCCTTTAACGATGCAGCAGCAGCAGCACCAGAAGCACAAGGAGCAAATCACGGCAGTTCCCAAATTGGCCAGCATGCACCCGGGTTCATCCACGGCTCGACCGAAAGGAGCCCGAAAGGAGAGAATGGAAAGGAACCTGGAACCCAGTTCACACACCATCGATGTGCTGCGAAAGATGGCGTGCGTGCGTAGCCGGGTGGCCAGATCACCGAAAAGGTTAACATTACCATAGCGCTCCGGTCGGTCGGTCGCGTGAAAGCCAAATCGTTTAAGCCAAAGGCCGGAGCGCCGCTTCCCGGGACCAACATGCCAACGGGGCGCGTATTATGGACTCCCTTATTCGGGTGGTGATGGGATTGGCGTACGCGAAAGCAGTAGCAGCAGCAGCAGCCATTGTGGCGCAGCAACTGCTCAGCGACGTCTCCACGTCACGACGATCAATATTCATCATCACGATCGAAAGCCAAAAAGGGAATCACTTCAACATCTGCACCCCAGTCTCTCTCTCGCGCGCGCGCGTTTCGTCGCAAAAAGCCAAGCATTGGGACAGTGCACTCCAAAGGATCAAACTCATATTAGAGACCTTCGGGTCGGGTTGTGTAACAGCAGCAACTCAAATGAGACGATCACCAGCGAAGAGAGCAAAATCAAAAATGGATCCAAAAAAGAAAAACAAACCGTCGAACGTCGCTGGTGCCACCGTAAAAACCGAACCAAACCGAAAATCGAAAACGGGCTGCTCTGGAGGCAGCGGAATTCCAGAATGCAACCCACTTCCCACCGGAGGTCGGACACCGGTTTCTTTTTTTTCTTCTTTTTTTTCCTTTTGGGTTCCTCATTAACAGCGGTTATGATGGCATTTTTCGGTAGTAGCTGTTGATCCACCGAATCAACCGTCACCACGATCGTTTTCGAACCCGCCGGCCACCGGACAGCGAGCAGAGAGAGAGAGGGAGAGAGAGAGTTGTGCGCGCGCTCTGGCCCGAGCGGGGGTTCCCGGTGTGCCCGATGGCACATAATCGTAAATTTTACTTTTTCACTGGACCAGCGATTATGTTTAGACAGCCTGTCGTCGAACCCGGGGGTTCAGTTTTATGGTGCCAGATCGCGCCACCACCACGCTCCAACCATCCTTCTTATGAGTTCTCTTTCGCTCTCCCTCTCTCTTCCTCACTCTCTCTCTTTCTCTCTCTCTCTCTCTGTCGGATCTCTTGCGGATGCTGCGAACCAGCGCGATCGTCGATTTACATCGAGCACAAAGTCGAAAGATAGAAAGAAGGGAAAAAAATGCGGCGGCCATCCCGGGGATGTGCAGATGTGTTGTTGCTCATCTGGGTCCGGTCCATTCCGAGACCACCCGAGTTGTCACCAGTGGTCAGTGGTCAGTGGTTGTTGTTGTTGTTGTTGTTGCTGTTGGTCGCGCTGCCACCGGATTAATCGACGGCACTTCACGGAGCGGATCAAGTTTTGCCAACATTCCAACTAGATTCAGCAGCTCGGCTCTGGGACAGGCCGCCTCTTCCGTTCCGTGTTTCCTGAGTTCTCCATAAAGTGTCATTAAAAGCAGCAGCTCGACATAAAAGTTTTAATTGATTTCGTCCCCCACTACCCTCGGTTTTCATCCCTTTGCCTAATCGCAGAGCGGAGCACGGATAATGATGGCACCACCGATGGCCGCGATTCATCGGCGTGAGGATGTCCAGATCGACCGAGCTCTGAGTACGAGCTCGGGTGAAGCAATCGCGAGGCAATCTCCAGGTTTTAAACATCCATCAACGGCAGTGGAGAGGAGAGGGGGGAGATGGGGAACGCAGGATCGATGACGACGAAGGCCGGCACGGTACCGAACTACAAAGCTACCGATTTTTTGGCGGAAGATCAATATCACAAAAAAGACCTTTTTTTTTCGGTGGTTAAAAGGCCAACATTTTCCCACCCACCCACCACCCGGTGGAGACGGTGCGTGCGTACGTACGTACAGATGAGACAGATGAGGAAGATCACCATCATCATCATCATCATCATCATCACCACCGTCCTCTCGATCTTTTTCCCCGGGAAGATTTTTTTACGATCACCGGTGGTGGTTCGCCGGCGGTTTTTACGACTTGTCATCGCATTACAAGCAGCTAAATTACCGCGTGCGCCTGTCTGTGTGCGTGCGTACGTTTGTCTTTTCACCAGAGGGGGTGGTGGGGAGGGCGAATTTACATACCAAGTCCACCGGCCACTTTGTGTCATCGACATCAATAATCGGACCGGCCCTGGTCCGGCGGCGGCTGAGGACGAATCAAATTTCTAAGCGAAACGGAACGGATTCGGAGCGCCGCCGCCGCCGCCGCCGCTGCTGCCGTTGCGAGGAAGTCACACAGTAATGTGAGAATTTCAAACCCAAGGGTCACGGAGCGACCTCTACGGACTGCCGAGGGGGTTGTATTTTTTTTTTTTTGGCGGGAAAAACGTTATAAAACGTTGGATTCGCTCGCGTTCGCTTGTCGTTGTCGTCGCCGGGCACAGGGACATTCGTACATTCGCGTTCTTGAGTTAATCTTTCCTGTTCGTGCCTTTCTGCTTAATGCTGGGTGCTTGGTGCTTGGTGCTGGTAGTCGTGATCGTCACGCGGAGCTCAGCGCGGCCCCAAAACGAGCGAACGGACGAAACGGTTTTGCGCAAGCGATCGCCCAAGCAAAAGGTAATACTCAATTAAATTAACATAGGTATTTACAATCATTAGAGCTCTCCCATTGCCACCCAGCCACCGACCCAGCCCGCAGGAACTGAGTTGAAATCCAACCAACGGGAGCACTCGAAAGCATCTGCTCGGTTCCGTTCCGTTCCGTTCCGAGGATTGCTTGGATCATCTTGCGCCATTGTCGAGTTCGTCTGCTTGCTCACGCTGCTTGACGAGCGCAGGAAACGTTTAGCAGCCGTTTTGTTCTGCAGATCGACAGAATATGTGATCGTGCGAGGTGAGCACGGGGTGAGCTCTCTCTCTCTCTTGTTTTCTCCCCTTCTCTCTCTCTCTCTCTCTCTCTCTCTCTCTCTCTCTCTCTCTCTCTCTCTCTCTCTCTCTCCTTGTTCAAACATGCAACGAACGAAGCAGGAAGGTGAGCGAGAGGCGGATGAAGATTGAATTGAATTTATGCTCCAACGAAATGGAAGAGGGACAATGAGATGAAATCCGAGAGGAAAGAGGAGAGAAGGGGAAGACAATTGGACGCAACAAAAGCCCATAATATGTGCTCGAGTGCGATTTCGGGAGTCCCGAACAAAGGGAAGCGTCCTGTAGCCCCAGGGTTGAGATCAGATCGTCGTGTGATCGCCAATGATCACAGATCGCAGAAAACGACTCCAGAAATCTGGCGAGCCATTGCGCAACGAGCCAAAGCTGGTGAAAAAAAGTGAAACGAAGACGAATGGAACTGATTACCATATCGGCTTGAACCTAATCTCGTTGTCTCTTGGGCTGCAGCTCATAAAGCGACCATTTTCGGTCGCAATAACACAACATTCCATGCTCAGAAATAGACCTCATGGCTTCCTCCAAAGGACGCACGATCGTCGTTGCCCTGATCGATCGCTAATTCCTCGGCAAGATCATTTGCATCCAAGAATGCGCCGGAGCAGTGGCCGCGATTTAAATGTGACCACAATGCTGACTAATGGCAGGCAATCACTCTCGGGTGCCCTCACGCACCAGCTTCCCGGCTTCTAGCGGCTGCTCGAGAATGTGGTGCGTTCGGACCGAGGAGCCCATGGCGGCCAGTGCCATGATGACAGTGCCGATGGTGTAAAAATAGTACTAACAACAGCACTAATAAAAATAAGCGCTAACGTATAAATGGCTCCCATCAACCATCGCGTAATCCAGCACAAAAGGACTCCTGATTTGCTCATTGCCCGTGAGGCCAGCCACCTGCTAGCTGGCGCTTCTGTGGCTGCCAATTGGTGATGATCGGGGAGAGAGAGAGGGGGGAGGCAGTTGGTGGTGATTTAATGCCATCTGCAAGGCGGCACCGTCTGCTCCGGAATTAATTGTGAAACAGGCGACAAAAAAAAACCGGGAGAGTGAGAGAGGTGGGAGAGAACCAACTAAAATAAATAAAATAAAAGCCAGTGGCATAAATCATTGTACCACCAACACCACGCACCACACTGACCGGCAGCGACAACCGGCGCGGGACAAACCCCATCATCGTTAGCGATAGGGGAGCAACACGCCAGAGAGAGCAGGAGAGAGAGAGAGCAAGGGGCTAGAGAAAAGCGTTCGCGCGAGCGTTCTAGCGATTGTAAATCATTTTACATTCAACGGAGGACCCCCTTGTTTCCCTCTCTCCGATTCATACAACAAACGGGCGCTTGATAAATGATCGTAAGTCGATCGCAAGACAAACCGGAACCGGGCGCCGTAGGGACCGTCACCACGCAGCGAGTGAGTACCTTCCCCATTCCCCCCCCCCCCCCCCCCCCTTACACCATGTGTCATTATGGCACTAATCATTACAAGTTTGCATAAATCCTTTTTCCGATCCATTGTGAACGAGAGAGAGAGAGAGAGAGCGAGAAGTCCAGGTGAGACACACCGCCGAGGAGGTTCGTCGCTTGTTCACCGCGCACAAGACGATGTGCCGGCATTGAAGTCTTTCGTTTTGGAATGCGTTTTTTACACCGGCGCGTGCTCTCCCGCGGTGGAGGAAGGCTGAAAGGGG
>NC_064877.1:24115000-24117500 GCF_943734665.1 Anopheles aquasalis | reverse complement strand
TGGATTTCTTGTCGCGTCGCATCCAGCATGTGATTCGAATCGCCCATCTCGGCTGCTCCAAGATCAATGATCTTCGCCGCATATTCCTTGCCCGTCTCCTTGTCGATACATCGCCGAACCGTTGAGCTGATTCCTCTGTACCGGAACAGATGGGGATGTGAAAGGGAAAGAAACGATGATAAGCGGATAACCTTCACAGCAGCACATGATGATGATCACGCGATGTACAGCAGAATGGAATAAATAATCTATTTTCTATCGAAATGAGACCAGCATCATTAGCCCCGCTTGATGAATAATGCAGCGCTGGTGACACCCGGTCAGGCCTGGTCGTACTACAAGTCTAGACACTGAGCACACGTGTCCAACTGGAGGAAGTCGTCCAACGTGGGTGAAATGGGTTGCATATTGACGGAGCTGCATACAGGAGGTCTCGTGCAATGCACCATTACTGCACATTGCGCAGTCATTACGGCTCAAGTTGGCGACAAAGAATCTAATTCGTCGACGACGACGTAACAGGTTCCGTTCCGTCACAAGATGCGAGCGAATTAGCATTCTGACGCAAATTAATCCGTTCTACTCCAACGGTTGACTAAAGCGTCGAAAGGTGCCATATTCCTCCGTTCGTCCAAGCGTCAATCAGTAAAGCAATTTTCTTATCAACGCAATGGAGGATGTTCTCTGATTCCAGGATATGTTCTGATTCTGAGGCCACCACACAAATGATACCGGATTCTCCACTAGCCGGGGGGCCATTGAGCCATTATTGTGGTGCACGAGGAAGGGCGGAATCGTCGCTAACTGCAACCATGTGTGCATGCAGATAATTTGCTTCTTTCAAGCCGGCACCAGCAGCAGCAACCGGAAACAATCGGTTGATGAAGCATTGTGAGAAACGGGTGGAAGGTAACCCACCATTCATCCACAAACGATTGCATTCCATCCGCGTTCGCTGCAATGCAGACTGTCAGTGAATATCGTTTGGCGCAAATTGTCCACCAGTCTGGGCATTAGTTAGGCGCGGGCGGCAGTGGAAGTCTGCGCGTGGCCAAATTTGCAGCCCCCTGGGCGCCGTTTCCTTAAATAAAGCCGAATATTTTCGTCCATCACCGATCGATCGATCGATCGATTGCCGTTACTAGCCGTTGTTGCATTTGGCAGACGGCTGGCAGTACACCTTCGCCACCCCAGGCCATGGCCCCCAGCCTTTTCGTTGCAGCAAATGTTTACATTTTCCACCGCGCCACGAACGTGGCAGCAGATCACGAGGAAGCTTGACTACTAGATTAAAAATAGACCGACCGACCGAACCGACCAACCCTCGCAAGCCAATACTAACGTAGTAGACAGCGTTTTCCATTTCGTACCCACTACCTGGCTACTCGTCGCGATCGCGATCAACTCGCCCGAGGTCCATCATTCGATGAGTCCTTCGGAGCGGACACAAAAATAAGAAAACGTGCTTGGGGGCACGGCATCCGAACCAGCAGTCACCTTCCAATCGGCGTCGTCCATCTGGGTGTGTGTGGAAGCCCTTTCCGCTAGCAGCTGACGTGTGTTTTCCATTGCCAACGGATTGCGATCGCCGAATTGACCGAATGCCGACCGATCTCAACTCAAGGTGGTAGAGCTATGACGGGCGATCTGACGGGCCGTCGTGTGCGCACATAACCACCGCAAATCCCCCACCAAACAATGGCAATAATAATAGCTTTGATCCTATGGCGGTAATGAAAACAGTTCTTTGCTTTTTTGCTGCTGCTTTCGGGACATCACAGGGAGAGATGCCGATCCCCTCAAGAAATGGTTAAAAAGACGAGCATCTCTTCTGAGAATTAATTGAAACACGCGTAAGCACCGCCAGCCATCTACGTCCGCGCGTGTGTTTTCGCGGGCCGGAGAGATGCTGTCGTCGCCGTCGTCGTGGTGCTTGGGTAATTTTAGCTTCGCGTGTCCCCAAAAAAAACCGGCCATTACTGACCGTGTGTCGCCACGATGATGACGCTGGTCCCGCGTGCCCGCCATTCTGACAACGTCGTCGTCGTCAATACGCTTTCCTTTCGATACGGTTGCTACGATCCACGAAGTGCTTTCTTCTTGGATCAGGAAAGCAGACGTTTTCCGGGGGGGCGGCAGAGTCGGAGTAGTCGCTGTAATCTTTCATTATGACCCTGTTGTTTGCAGTGTTGATTTTGACAAAGCAACCTGTGTCTCCACTTGTGACGCTCACACGCGCGCTACAGGAATGGTTTCAATTGCCATCATAAACCATTGAATTCCGGCATCACCTAGGGACCGCCCTGGCGTCGGCCTATCATCGGTCCCCGTGCCCAGTTATCATTGGCACAGCGGTGAGATTATTGATAAGCACCAGTAAGGGTCCAGTAAGATGGACACGCAGCATACACTCAGTTACAATTTCCGTTGTATTGATCCGGTCTGTGACTGTGATCGGCAGCAGGCAGGATTGAGGCAGGTACCACTTTCTTCCCACCAT
>NC_064877.1:24102500-24110000 GCF_943734665.1 Anopheles aquasalis | reverse complement strand
GGAAGTTGTGTTTGGAAACTAATGTTGTGGCTAGATTCCAATCTGTAATACGATGCCCTCTTCCTTCCACATACACTTTGCCGCTAGCATAGGGATTCCTATCCATCAGGGAATGGCTCGTTTTGTGTAGGGTATGCTGGTGCACTTTTGGGATTTGAGGACTAACACTGATCGTAGAGGGGCCTGCTTTACCACGATGCTTACTTTTAAATATGAATCACGCATGGAATGTTATTCAGTGAACTGCATAAATTGGTTTATCGCACTGTGCATCATTACGCGTTAAACTGCTAGATAGATGCCGATCATAACTGATGCTACCAAATGAATCATTATCTACCAATTGTTCAGTATATTTACATCGCGACGATTGCTATATTCAATAATATGTCTAGTGACTATAGATAGTTGTATGGAAAATTAAAAAAATGGCATTATTTAACATGTAGAACCTGTTCCGAAAAGCGGATGATCGTCACATCATGGGTGAAAAGGGTAATTGTTGCTCTACGACTTTACGAGTGATTTGCCATTTCTTTTGTGATCTATTCGCTGGGTCGTCATTAGTTGAACGATGAAATAATAAACTGTTCAGAAATTGCTTTGAAATGGCCAGAATCGCCTGGATCTGGAATCAACTCATTTACTATATTGATAAATATCATTTAAAAACAAATTAATTATTAAAAAACAAACAGATTTGTTCAGATTATAAATAGCTTTTAGTTTATAATTGGACCGGACTGCAAAAAGCGGTCCTTTACATGATTCTTTTCGCTGTAGATGAACAATCGTTTGTTACTTGTTTTCCAAATTTATCCTCTTAAACCCTGCTTACGCATTGTACCGTACACTTGCACCGCGAACAGGAGTATGTTATCAGCGTTTTTGAAAGAAATGTCTATTCTATAGTCACCTGAGGGAATTGCTTTGGAATAATATTTTGCATCCAAGGTCCATAGTACAGTGTAGGTGGTATTCTGTGGAATATCAAAAACATTGCGTTAAGATCTGTCGCGAAATACAGAGTGATACATCAAAAATACTAACCCCATGTGGACACGGATAATACATTGAGGGAAGGGTTTCTTCAAACACTTTTGCGATCACTTGCGCCATCGGATTGTAACGTCGCGCTCGCATCGCTTGACAAACCTCAACTTTCCAGTCCAACATAAAGGGCTTGTAGGTTGTGTACTTGTAGTACACTTTAACAGCAATATGGATAAAATTTAGCGGAGATGGTACATGTAAGGAAGCATGCAAATATGTGGTGCCATTCGATACACGAAGCGTGTTGCAGTAGTGCAGCGTCGTACGCTGGTATGGTGTTCCGATGCACTGATACTTCACAATCCGCCATCCTTCTGTAACAGAGCGCACTTGACCACCGGTTGGTTGATGCAGGACCAGGAATATGCAGAAGATGGCATATTGTACGATTCCTCCCATTGCTTGTACTTTATTGTACAACTATTAGTGGCGCGTGTTCAAATTAAACTAGGTTTTGTACTACAGCTTTGGTCATTATAAACCACTCGCGCTTTGAAAAAGCCATCTTGAACGGATGCCATTTATCATCAGTTCAGTCATCTGTTCAATGGATTCCAATTAGTTTAAATATTTAGAGCGATAATTTCACAAGATAGCTGATTACAACTACATTGAATCGATTTACTTTGTGTGCATTTATGTATAAGTAAAAGAAAAAAATAGCTATTTAAAGCTTAATACAACAACCACCTATAAAAACTATAAATCATACAGTTTTCATTGTATCATTTGGCCTCAATCATAAGAGAGTCTTACGATAATTTGGGCCAAAAACGTTTTTTTTTCGCTTTTTAATACATCAATTTTTAGCAAAAGTCGCAGTCAAATGGATTTTTTAAACCACATTAGGTAGCAGTTTGAGCAAAATGTATAGACAAATACAGTCATGTTATCCAGCCATTCCAGTAGGAATAACAAACTCGATATGGCTATATGGTAACTCGTTGATCGCAAGACTTTTGGTTTTTGGAAAGTAACTTTCAACATGAAAAATAATCGCATATCGTGTGTGAAATGCCGTTTGCAAACCGCTATATCTGTATGTTGGTTTGTTTTAATTTATAGAAAAAGAAGAACATATTGCTAGCAATGTTAGCCTCATTATCTCATTAATTTGCATATTGTTTTAGTTATTCCCCCAAATGAAATTGCTCGTAACACAAGAACACACTGTGCTCTTGTAGCATTCTAAGACACAAGAATATACTAACAACATTGAATTTACTAGTTACTAAATATTTCGTTCTTTAGTTCTCCCCGTTCTATAGTATTTATCCTATCAAACCTTGCCTACGCATTGTACCGTACACTTGCATCGCATACAGGAGTACGTTGTCACGATCCTTGAATGAAATGTCTATGCGATATTCACCGGATGGAATCGATTTGGGATAATATTTTGTATCCAAGGCCCACAATACCGTGTAGTTTCTTTTCTGTGGAAAACAAAAAAAATTCGGTGATGGATTTTAAAATAAAAATATATTAAAAATACTAACCCCATGCGGACAAGGATAATACATTGAGGGAAGGGTTTCTGCAAACATTTTTTTGATCACCTGCTCAATCGGATTGGTACGTCGCGTGCGCATGGCATGACAAACTTCTATGTTCCAGTCCACCATAAAGGGTTTGTAGGTTGTGTACTTGTAGTACAATTTAACTCCAATGCTAATGAAGTTGAGCTGATCAGGAACATACAGAGACGCATTCAAATAGGCGGTGCCATTCGATAAACGAAGCGTGTTGCAGTAGTGCAGCGTCGTACGCTGGTATGGAGTTCCGATGCACTGATACTTCACAATCCGCCATCCTTCAATAACAGGGCGCACTTGACCACCGACTGGTTGATGCAGGACCAGCAATATGCAGAAGATACCATTTTGTACGATTCCTCCTATCGTTAATATATTGTGGTTTGACATTTAACGGCGAATGTTGCAATGAGACTCTATGAACTCTTGTTTTTTAGCATATATAATGACGGACGAGTTTGAAAAATCATTTTTGATGCCTTTTATCATCGCTTCAGTGATCCATCTAATGGGCTCCCATTAGTTAAATGGCTTAAAACGATCAATTCTACAAGATATCTGTTCTGTACAAGATATCTGAGATCTGCTCGTAATGCAAAAACACACCGTTTTTCATTTTATAGTCTCCTAAGAAACAAGAATATACTACCAACATCGACAAACATTGACCTTAAATACAATTTATCCTATCAAACCTTGCCTACGCATTACACCGTACACTTCCATCGCCAACAGTAGTACATTATCACGATCATGGATTGAAATGTCTATGCGATAATCGCCGGATGGAATCGATTTGGGAGAATAATTTGGATCGAAGGCCCACAGTACCGTATAGGTTCTGTTCTGTTAAAAACGAAATTATGTTCAGAATCAGTCAAGGATTGGATAGTAATATTACATTAAAAATACTAACACCATGCGGACAAGGATAATACATTGAGGGAAGGGTTTCTTCAAACACTTTTACTACCACCTGCGTAATCGGGTTGGCACGCGGCGTGCGAATTGCACGACAGGCCTCTACGATCCAGTCCACCATAAAGGGCTTGTAGGTTGTGTACTTGTAGTACATTTTAACGGCAATGTTGATGAAATTAAGCCGATATGGTACATGTAAAGACGCATTCAAATAGGTGGTGCCATTCGATACACGAAGCGTGTTGCAGTAGTGCAGCGTCGTACGCTGGTATGGAGTTCCGATGCACTGATACTTCACAATCCGCCATCCTTCTGTAACAGGGCGCACTTGACCACCGATTCGTTGATGCAGGACCAGGAATATGCAGAAGATGGCATATTGTACGATTCCTCCCATCGTTAGTAATTTTTTTGTGGTACGACTTTAAACGCCCAATGTTTGAATGACACTAATCGTTAGAGCACTGCTAAATAATAAGTGAAGCTGCAAACAGAAAGACCGGTTTAATAAAAACAATTTTGAACGATGGCATTTATCATCGTTTCAGTCAGCTGTTCGATCTGTTCCCATTAGTCTAATGATTCAGAACGATAGATTGTACAAGATATATATTTAAAAACACATTGAACTTACTTACCCGGTATGATTATGTACAATTAAAAAAAAGAGCAGCACTGATGGTTAATTGTTAAAATCGCCTTTGGAAACCGCTTTTTACAATTACGAATTGCGCTGCTTTGAGTCATGTATCATGCGCGGTTTTCAAACCGCTGTGTCTGCATGTTAATTTAGTATCTATTGATCCCAAAAATAGACAATATTCTTGTAATATTCTCTTTTAATGCATTAGTGCTAAGTGATGTCGTGAAGATAATAAGTGATAATAAATAAATTAAATCCTGCAATCCTGCACGTGAATCTGCTTATTGCTTTAACTAAAGCATTTATTTGAACTTAAGCTGAATGCTACGCAAGCATGTATTTATCCTTCATAAAAAATGGAATTGTGGAATTGTTGGATCCACCGTATTTAGCCTATCAAACCCTGCCTACGCATTGCGCTGTACACTTGCATCGCAAACAGAAGCACATTATCACGATCCTTGAATGTAATGTCTGTACGATAGTCACCCGATGGAATCGATTTAGGCAAATATGTTGGATCCATAGCCCATACAATGTTGTAGGTTCTATTCTGTGGAAAGCCAAGATATCGAATATATTGAACATAGACCTTATTATCAAATGAAGAGTAATATGCAAAAATCACAAACCCCATGCGGACAAGGATAAAACATCGATGGAATGGTTTCTTCAAACACTTTTAATACCACCTGCACAATCGGATTGGTACGTCGCGTGCGCATTGCTTGGCACCCTTCTACGTTCCAATCTAACATAAAGGGTCTGTACGTTGTATATTTGTAGAACCCTTTCACAGAAAGGTAGATAAAATTGAGCTGATTAGGGACATGCAGAGACACATTCAAATAGGTGGTGCCGTTCGATAAACGAAGCGTGTTACAGTAGTTCAGCGTCGTACGCTGGTATGGTGTTCCAATGCATTGATACTTCACAACCCTCCATCCTTCGGCAGCTGGACGCTTTTGACTTTCAATCCCGTTGTAAAGGGTCACGAATGTCCACAGGATAACATACCGTAGGTACAAACAAGAGATTTCTCCCATCCCTAGGACTGCTGAATGACTTTTTATGATGAATGTTTTAATGAAACTGATCATCATGTCACGACGGAATGATAGGTAATGCTCTAAAACTTTGATATGTGTTGCAAAAAAATTGAACTGATGTCATTTCTTATCAGTTCAATTATCTCTTCAATGAAATTCCATTAGTGCTTCCCGATTTGGAAAGATGGATTCTGATATCTGTTTAGAAATTACACTTAATTCACTCTGCATGCACATATATAATAGGAAGCGGGAATATCATGCATTTGGCCTCTCGCTTGAGGAAGCTTGATTCCGGACAGAATGCATTTTTTAATTTTTTTTATAAAACCACTAAAATGTATTGCAGTTGGTGGATTATACATTAAACTACAATTTGAGTATTTCTTTGGTCGTATTTTAACGAAAATGTATAAAAATAAACATAAATTGCATTAAAACCGGTAGTTTTTGTGGTGCCCATGATGATATCATGCGGTGGTAGATTACCTGAGATATAGAAATAAGTGTTCTTTGGCTTGATTTTGTTTGCATTAGGTAATCTGGTTGAGCGTTTTTTTTGTTCAAGTATTTTTTTATGCTTGGGAGCATTTCGATGTGAAAAAGGATGATTTCTCTGAGGATGAGATCTCTAATTTTCAAGTGGAATTGCTTCGTGATTTTTTGCCAGTACTTGCTATTCACTAAATAATTCAATTAAACGTTCTTTAGTTCTCTTGATTTGACCAACAGTATTTATCCTGCCAAACCCTGCCTTCGCACTACACCGTACACTTCCATCGACAACAGTAGTACATTTTCACGATCCTTATACGAAATGTCCATGCGATAGTCTCCGGAGGGAATCGATTTGGGAGAATATTTTGGATCCAAGACCCATAGTATCGTGTAGTTTCTATTCTGTAGAAAACCAAAAAAAAAAATTAATCTTTCGATGAAGAATCGGTACCGGTTCACATAGTAATATGCTAAAATCACAAACCCCATGCGGACAAGGATAGTACAACGAGGGAAGGGTTTCTTTAAACACATTTGCGATCACTTGCGCCATCGGATTCATACGTCGCGTGCGCATGGCATGACAAGCTTCTATGTTCCAGTTCAACAGAAAGGGTTGATACGTTGTGTACTTGTAGTACAATTTAACACTAACCCTGATGAAGTTGAGCTGATTAGGGACATGCAGAGACACATTCAGATAGGTGGTGCCATTCGATAAACGAAGCGTGTTGCAGTAGTGCAGCGTCGTACGCTGGTATGGTGTTCCGATGCATTGATACTTCACAACCCTCCATCCTTCAATAACTGGACGCATTTGACCTCCGACACTGTTATGATGGATCACCAATATCCACAGGATAGCATACCGTACATACAAACAAGTGATTTCTACCATCCCTAGAACTGTGCTGAATGACTTTTTATGATGAATGTTTTAAATAAACTGATCTTCAAGGCACAGCAGAATGCTTTGAAGCTGTGAAATGTGTCGCAAAATAATTCTGTTGAGCTGATGCCATTTATCATTAGTTGAATCATCTCTTATCTGGTTTTCTATTAGCTCGACGATTTAAACCAACCGATTATAAAAAATACTCATCCAGCTTGGTCCATCGTTGGGAGAAGGAATCCATCGTTGGAACACTTTTACAACTGCCTGCTCAATCGAATTTTGGCGCGCGGCGTGCTTATCGAGCATGGATTTCACGTAGCCTTGATGTCTTAATTGATGAATTGAGAATAACTTAATTATCCCGTTTAATTACCCATGGTAAACGTGCATTTAACTATCACCGTTAACACTACCGTGTAATTGCGCTGGAAGTGATTATCATTGTGACTGAAAGGAGCAACGTGGAAATATGGTCGCTTTAAGTGTTTCGCTCGGATGAATTCTATCCAACCCGGTCTGGTGTTTTTTTTTCAGTTTAATTTATTTCTCTACTTGCTACTATATGTCAAGATTTTGTTCGGATTTAATTAAGTGTAGCCAGATGTTAACAGCAAGGATCCAACCGGCTGATCAAGCCACGGTGACAGTTAGCTTCTTTTTCTCTGGTACGAAAAAAATACATGGATCGCAAAGAGTGTTACATTGTTACGATCGCCGAACACTATATCCAACCTGTACTCGCCAATAGGTAATGCCGGCGGTGCAACTCTTGCTGGAAGGGTTGCTATAACATTGTATGTCCTATTCTGTACCAGAAAACAAAAAAAAAGAAGTTTAGTTCTACGGCTAGTTTGGCCGACGATAAGGTACTGTCGGTTCATTACGTACACCATGTGGACAGGGTGT